>NC_049989.1:4435140-4452037 GCF_000003815.2 Branchiostoma floridae | reverse complement strand
TAATCTGACATATGCAAAAGTTTACCTTATTCAATTTCTATGTTGTTTTATTTCAGGCGATTCATTCGCTGGAAATTCCGGCCGGAAAGCCTGAAGATGTGTTCCGTACTTACAAAGTCGCTCCTCGGTCTCAGGTTTGCTCTAGTTTCTAACGATTACAATATATAACGTTATGTAGGAACATAGATAGGAACGTCCAAAAGATTGGCACGTTAACATATTCTTGCACAGCTGCAATACAACAGGTAAAGAAAAACCTTCTGAATAAGATATTTCACAGACGAAAACATAAGGACTGTTGCTCTTTCAGAATGCCCATGCGTACGTCAACGCTGGCTTCAGGATGACACTGGACCGTAAGAGTGACGTAATGGTGGTCGCAAAACCGTGCATTGTGTTTGGCGGCATTAACAAGACCATGGTATTATATCTATATACAATTACTAGGTCTCCTACTTCTTGAACATTTCATAATGTGACGTCTTTTTACCTCTTTCTGCAATAAAATTAGCAACTTCAAGTACATGACATAAATATGACCTGGGTATCTTATGATAGAGACTTGAATGTCGATATCATTGACATGATTCCAGGTACATGCCTCTGCCACTGAAGACTTTCTGGTTGGAAAGAGGATCACGGATGCTGACACACTGAGAGGTACGAGGCTGTCAAGAAATGCGTCTTTATCAAACATGAATATATCATACTATAATAAACTAGACTCTTATCAATTTGATTTTGAAGATCATTGTGAATAACTAAGTTTCAAAATCGTAATGATTTTGACTAGTCAAATCAATGGTTATGAAACATTAGCTATTATGATATAGCATTCTGATTTTGGATATCACTGTGGTATAGTTTAAAAATCGCAATGGCGTTGTCTAATCAAAGTATCGATTGATCAAACTTTTGTTGGCTGTTTCGTCCACAAGGAGCCCTCGCCGTACTTCAAGCAGAACTGGTGCCGGATGAGTCTGCTCTCCAGTCTGTACAGTACACAAAACAACTGGCCATGGGACTCTTCTATAAGGCACGTTCAACTTACACTTACACTGTTACAGTCCGAAAGAAACGTGGCAATGAGCATAAATCCCATAGATTATATGTAAGAACTAAGAACGCAATTATGTTCACGACTTTGCTTCATCTTCTTTTTGAGCTTATAGCTCTGAAAGTTATTTTTATGGTTAAGAAAATGTTGCTACATCAATCAATAAATGAAATACTTCTCCCCCTGCAGTTTTACCTGTCTGCCGTTGGGAAGGAAAGCCTGACAGAGCAGGTTTGCTCGGCGGCAGACTCGCTCGCACGTCCGGTGTCCCGCGGAGAGCAGCACTTCCAGACTAAGGAGTCCGAGTGGCCTCTCAGGCAGCCCATGCCTAAAACATCGTCCAGGGTGCAGGTGAGATGGACTCACAATTCTAATACACTGTTGCATTGGCCTGGCAGTTACATGTACTGCCACCTCTGTATAGTATGGGAGAAATGTTATATCGTCATGTGTACATCTACTTTAATTCACTAGTAGCACTGTGTTTGTTTCCTCTGTCCGTTTAAAACAGCATCCGTAACACTGACGGACATACCTTAAGATGATATAGGTGAAGTACATGTATGTTACACAACAGCTGTGTAGAGGTTATGGTAAATTTGTGTTGGGGGTTAGGAAAACACATAACTGTGAACCCTTTCCATGGTGCTGAAATGGCTTTCAATTGATTCAAATTGTACAAATGGCCCTGTGAAATCAATTACAACTATAACCTACATGTAGATGATAAAAAAGGATGGAGAGAATATTTAAACTACATAAACCAATGTATCATGTTTAATACTATCTTGAGGCATCTGGAGAAGCCATCTATATCAACGACATGCCTGCTATGCCTGGAGAAGTCTATGCTGCATTTGTGACTTCGACTGTCGCCAACTGTAAACTAGGCAACATGGACTTTTCACATGCCATGGTATGGTCTTATCATATCACTGTAAACCTTACTTTTCACGCGCCATGGCATGATTGTGTCAAAGCACTGTTGTGCTAAGTTTTCATGTGTAAGAAACGCAAGTAAGTAAATTTGCAAGAAAAAGTCGCTTTGGATATTTTGTCCCTGGATGTAGTATATCTCTCAACAGCTATTTTTTTACAGTTTGGATGTTTTACATGAGTGTATGATCCCTGATAAGTACAGAATGCCAAAATCCTGTGTTGCTTATTTCACAGGAAATGCCAGGAGCAGTTGCATATCTGACAGCCGGAGATGTCAGAGGAGAAAACAACTATAATCTGCCATCATCCCCCGTAGCTGAGGTATATCCGTGTGCTTACATATTGTTTAGGGCATCGGGGATGCAATTAAGGATAAGAAAAGTAATCAGGTGGTGACTATTTACACAAAGGATTAGAAGACATTGCTTAGAAACTGAGGTTCTGTCAAATAAATCTGGAGAAAATTCAAACCATGTGGACCTACAAAGCTCACCCAAACCAACAATAGGATAATCAGAGCAGGTACAGTGAAACAATTGTAACAAACTGTAAACATGTCTTGAAGAAAACCTTTCTCTTTACCTTCGCAGATTTTCTCCAGCGACGAGGTGTCGTATGCAGGTCAACCGGTGGCTCTTGTCATTGCAGGTAAATGTCGTTTTTTAAACATTTTTCGAACGCTTGGCAACATGACTAGTGACATGATTATTGAGAGAGTTCTGTTTATTTCAGACACCCAGGTCCACGCTGACGCCATGGCCAAAGCTGTCCAGGTTACCTACACCGACATGAAACCCCCCATCCTCACCATCCAGGATGCCATTACTGCAGAATCCTTTCACCCGGATGTTATGGAAGTGGTAAAGGGAGATCCGAAAGGTATTGTTCAATAGACCTCTCTGAATGAAAATATCGCTGATTACGGTCCATTTATTTGAGAACATTATGACGTGGGACAAACCGACTATCCAACATTTTGACCAAAGCATATCTTTTTCATCTGGCTGTATGATAATACAATATCATTACTCAGGTCTAGGGGAAAAGTTGTATGAATCTTTTTATAGGACTTATGTCTTGTCATTAGTGAAATCAAACTCCTATAACTTTGTACAGCTTGACTACAAGTAACTTTCCGCCATTAGGTGCCCTAGCTGCAGCTCCTCATCGTATCTCTGGAGAGGTGTCGTGTGGTTCTCAGTATCACTTCTACATGGAGACCCAGGTGTGCCGCTGTACTCCAACTGAGGATGGGATGGACGTCCAGTCTGCTACCCAGTCTATGGACTCAGTCCAGGCATCTGTGGCACAGGTGACGGGAATGTCAGCTCACAGGTTAGGCTTGGCACGTCTCAGAGACCCCAACTCATGAGGCTATAGCTATTGCTATGCACTTCTTGATTTGAACATTAAAGTTACACATCACCCAAAATTAAACCCAACCATACTATTTTGAATCTTACAAAGAAATGCCAGTGAAAAGAAATTTGGTCGATTCGATTAAATTTGAAGGTAGAATGGAAGACGGAAACAGACATACACAAAAGCGTTATTAGTCTTACAAATGTCTTGAATCATATCTACGCATCAGTTAAATCTCCAGTTAAATACCATTTATAATAATATACATTATTACAGAGTGCATGTGTCTGTCAAGAGAGTGGGAGGAGCGTTTGGAGGAAAGGGCCCAGCGTCCATGCTGCCAGCTGCTGCCTGTGCTGTGGCTGCTCAAAATCTCAACAGGTAACGTCACATGCTGCAGGCATTATGGATTGAATGGAGGGGAAATCTAGTAATCAAAGAACAGTACATATACTGATTTCTTTTCTGACAAGTGAGCTTTTTTTCTGACTAGTGAGTTTCAAATGTTTTATTCTGTTCGTCCATTCTTTACAGCATTGACATTGAATCATGTCATCTTTTTTGTAGGACTGTACGCTTGAGCATGAGCCTTGATGCAAACATGGAAGCCATGTCGAAAAGAGCACCCTATCTTGTGAAATATGAGGTGGGTGTGCATTCAGTCATACTTGCCATGAATAATGTGATGCTGTGAAAAATTAATCCACTTTGTCATATTCTACTTTAAAAACATTTTTTTCTCCTATTATACGTCATTTCTAACAAAATCAAAATACAAATATCTACATGTATATCAGGAAAAAAGGCTGATTGAGGTGTCTAATTGATCGATATAGACTTCCCACTAAGTCATACCATATTGGGTAATTTCTACTTACAGGTTGGTTTTGACGATGAGGGAAGGCTGCTTGCAATGGTGTACAATCTGTACGAAGATAATGGATATTCGGTCCACCTGTCTTTTATGTATCTTCTGCCAATGTCGGTTGAAAATGGTGAGAAATCATGTTGGTACCGGACTTAAATGATAAATGCTAGAAAATGTTGTGTTACCATGTGTCAGTCAGTGTATTTGGACAGATGCTCTATAATTCTAGCGCTAACGTTTCTGTATGCACTCTGTTTACGCACTTTGTACATTTGTAAATCAGATAACACCTTCACCTGTCAATTTTCTAAATGGCCAGAACTTAACCATTTTCATGATGAAATATACTAATTTGGTTCTTATATCCTTTATCCTAAGATTCAGATTCATAACATTCCAGTATGACGTAGAAACAGTAGATATAAAAAGCATATAAAACATGAATTAATGCACATATTTGGCCATTTTAGTGTACTATTGCCCAAACTGGCAACTCACGGGGCAGACCTGTAAAACCCACACTGCTCCGACAACCTACACAAGAGCTCCAGGTAAGATTTCTTACTACACGTATCGACTATTCTCTGTGCAGTAAGCTGCCAACGAGTATAAAAGTAAAAAGCTTTGTGTAATTAACCCTCGGATTAGGCGCAATCGTCAATAAGGAATCTGTTTTAGGTAGATTTTTTTCATGTCAATTGATGTCGATTTTGATATAAGAATCACTCAACGTATTGGTCTAAGATTTAAGATTTTATTTACGTAGATTTACGTACAAAGTTTTATCAAAAAAAGGTTATAAATTCATGCTTGTTGGCACAAAGCACAAAGCCTACAAGTGAAACAGACTGAATTAATTTACGTTTCTAGTCTATCATATAAGGTTCTTTATCTATGTTACTTAAGCCCCCTTCACACGAGAGCACGAATGAGCCGGAATGCCATCAGAATGAAAATTCTTTTCTATTCCTGGCAATTCGTAGTGTGTTCCAGAAATTCTCACTGCATTCCAGCTATTTGAGCCCGTGTGCCAACCCGGCTTTTGGCTGGCCCGAAAGTTTTTACATGTTAAAAACTGTCGAGGTGCATTCGAAGTGAAGAAATATCGAATGGCGTTCAAAGTGGATTCTAACTATTCGAACTGCAGTCTGACCGCATTCTACGGCATTCCAACATTATTCGAGACATTCTTATCTCATTCGATGGAGAACTGAAACGGCATGCCACTTCGAATCCTGCCAGAATGTGGCCGAAAGATTATCTGGAATGCAGTAAAAGTTTCAAGAACACACTACGAATTCCCAGGAATAGAAAATAATTTTCATTCTGACGGCACTTTGGCTCATTCCTTCTCTTGTGAAGGGGATATAAGGTCCATTTGGAATTCCCACCCGAATGGCCCCGAATGTGGCACGAATTTTGCAAATACTTCATTCCGGCTGGTTCTGCTTGATTCCTGCTAATTCGGTTTTCAGTGTGAAGGCCCTATGATACAGGATTGGACCTCTTCTTTGAAAGCAGTAGAAATTTAGAAATATCCACGATTACTTCCAGGGTTTATCGCAGCTCACTTTTGCATGGAGCACATCATCGAACACGTGGCCAAGACCCTGAATAAGGACCCTACAGACATACGCAGGATCAACATGTTTGAAAAGGGACAGACCATTCTATCCGGAGACGTTTTGTCTGACTGCAACATCACTCAGTTGTGGGACGGTACTTCTGTCATGTCTTTCCAGTTTGTGATTCTAGAATTTGATATTTCAATAAGCATGTTTTTTTTTAAAGATATATTTCCAAAAGTATGGTCGTCTCTAGTTGTGATTTTGCTTGTTTGGCATATTATTAACCACATACTATGTGGTTTCACCTGAACTACTAGAAATACGCAGTACTTCGTGTACAGCGAATAGCGTATAAAACTCTTGTAATATCAAATACAGCCACTCATGAACTGTCATTTGAATACAATTATTGCCAGACGGGCATTCCACTCCAGGAGCGAGACTGTTATTTTCTGATAGATGATTTTTGTGTGGTACAAATGCACCCGATTAAATCTTGAACGATATGTGACATTCTGTAGACCTCTTGACATCGGCACAAATCAAACAACGACAGCAGGAGATAGAGGTCTTCAACAAGGTAAGAATGTAGAATACTACTGAATGTGTGAATTCTTTCCACAAATACGCCAAAAAGTAGTTACTCAAGCAACTGTCTTCAGCTTGTCTTTGTTCCTATTGGAATTCAAATTGTCTTCAGCCTGAATTTGTCTTACATGTTTCCTATTGGACAGCTAAAATTGTCTTCATTCTTAGGTATAAAAGCCCAGTTTCTCCCATCACTACAGTGTCACTGACGAAAATTGGTGGATGCCAGTTGAAACGTCTGACCGTTTCCAAAACCATATCCAGTTGCTTGAGTAACTACTTATTGGCGTATCTTATTACCTGGATGTCTAACCTACATCGACCTTTTCACAAATATTTCTGATCTATTTGTTGTAACAGTTGTGATCTTATAGAAATTTTGTTTGGCGGACCAAGTTAACAGAACCATTAAAGCTAAGCATAAGACTAGTTACCACGATAAATTGGGCATGGCCAGAATTCAAAGAATTCCTTTAAAAAGGCCCATTATCAATAAAATTATGAGAAAATTGACGATGCATGTTTCTTCCAATGACTTGTTTCTTCGTCTATGTTAAAGGAGGTTGTCATTGAGTCAGTATGTAGTGTTACGTACACTTAAGTACCAAGTTATATAATACCTAATGCTTGTTTTTGATACATTTCAACCACCGCTTTATCACAATATTGATGTCATTGGCAGGAAAATCGTTGGAAGAAGAGGGGCTTGTCTGTGGTTCCTTGTCGATATCCCTTCTTCCCATCCTTAGTTCGTTTCACGGTTTTTGTGGCGATCTACCACACCGACGGGTCCGTGGTCATCACACATGGCGGCATTGAGATGGGACAGGGCGTGGATACAAAGGTGAGAAGACTGAAACAAGCTGGACTAGCTTTCCAGTGTGGTATGATCCACAATGATCACTATAACTGAAGCATGAATCCCACACGTAGCGTAAATGCTTCAGTTGTTATGACGATCTATGACTCTGTATTTATTTATTTCTGTTTTATTTAGACAGGGTGGACAACTCAGTACTATGCGTTCTGCTTTTCAGTTGTGCCCTGTACACAAAATAGCATTGGTTCTGTAACTTTTTTATTTACAATATTTACAAATAACGTTATGTAACATAAACATAAAGTGGACCATCCAAATCATAAAGCTATACCAAACTGGTACAGAGGAAATGTAACTATTAGATATAGATCAGACAGAGGAAGATGTATCAGTTGTACATAATTTTCCCCACTTTCCTTGGTACTTCGCCATCTTCCCTCTAGCTCTCCAGGTAGCGTTTTGACATTCAACCTTTTCGAACATATTAACGTAATTAATGAATGATTTGAAATAACTCAGTAGCTTTATAAAAGTGATAACCATGGTCCTTTTGATTTCCGACTTTAAACTTTATACGAGTACAAAGGATCATAACTCTTATGCGGCAAAGTGTTTCTGATATCGTGACTAACCAAAGTAGTCCTTGGTACATGCGGATGAACTGCTGTTTGTTTTCCAACTGCAGGTGATGCAGGTGGCAGCCGCCACCCTGGGCGTTCCCATGGAGATGGTCCACACAATGTCCACCAACTCTCTGTCCAGTCCCAACAGTGGCGACTCAGGAGGAAATGTCACCAGTGAACTGAACTGCCAGGTAACGTTACAGTCCTCTAATAGCCATTTGCCACACAACTCCACTAAGGCACAAGAACAACTCACAAAAGGACCGGTACAGAACAATTTTAACTCTAGTACTGACATATTTAGATTATCTGCCCTGCCATCTCCGTCGGCATGTTATTATTATCAGGATTTCAAGGAAATATATCCATACTTTAACAGTCCTCTGCCCAGAGCAATGCTTCTACATCCATTTCTCCAGGGAGTGCTTGAATGCTGCCGGAGGCTGAATGAACGGATCAACCCCATCCGACAGGAGATGGGCGGAGCTCCAAAATGGACAGAACTCATCAACACCTGTCACAGTAAAGGAGTGGACCTGTCCGAGAAATACATGTGGGTGCAATTTTACAGGTTTTCGTCACGATTTCAAGGTTGGCTGAGAGGTGCTTCGATTCTGTAGTTTGGGCATCATAAAAAGCTTTGAACCTTTGAAGATATTTGAACCAACAATTTCACACTACTACTCTTCGACTGAAGTTCGACATCAAGTAACATCCGAAGTAATGACAAGCAAGCACATTTCCATCATGCCCTGACATATGCATATTGTCTTTGCCTTTTCTTTAATCTGAGACAATACTAGCTGGTAATGTATGAGTTGCATGATTGTATAGTGTTTTCAAAAAGCTGTCAGGTGGATTGAAAGGGAGAGCACCTTGGTAAAGATATCAGACATTTTCCATCTGCCTACAGGGAGCATCATCCACTTCCGACTCTTCGCCCTACGTACAACAATTACGGGGTGACCTGCACGGAGTTGGAGCTGGATGTTCTGACAGGGGAGCGAGAAATCACCCGGTCTGACATTCTGTTTGACTGTGGGAAGAGGTGAGTACAAAGTGTTAATAAATGCTCTCATCCTGCTATGACCGATGGAATAGCCTTAGCGTGGCTTTAAAAAATGCATTTGGTAGGTTGTATGTTGAAACCCTGGCTTGGTCAATATTACCAAGGGCTTAAAAAAATTGTAAATTACGTTGATACCATTCAGCTGGTATGAAAAAGGGTAAAATGTAGTTGAATACCCGCCAGTACCGGTAGACTTGTCCCCTAGTTTTCAGCTGCAATGCTTGAACAACAGTGTAGCCCAAGGGCCCAATAGAGATATATATTTATATTTACCTGAAATGTATGAAAGTGCTATATAACGTTATACCTGAAAGGTGTGGAAGGGATTTTAACTGACTTCCACTCCTATAGGCCTACTCAGGGTGAAGACTCATACATGTATTGATTTTTTTTACCTTTTCTCCTTTGGTTCTTCAAAGTAACCAAAGCTCTAACTCCTGTTGGCTTTCACGTGTACTCCACAGTGTGAATCCTGAGCTGGACATAGGACAAGTTGAGGGAGGGTTCGTGTTCGGGCTGGGCTACTGGCTGACGGAGAAGTGTGTGTACGACAAGGAGACAGGGAGGCTGCTGACCAACGGAACATGGGTAAAGCCAACGCAGTTCCGTGGCTATGCCGTTGTTGCCACCTGTTTCTTGCTTTGCAAAAATAGAAAATCATAACTGGGCGACTCCTACATTTCTTGACAAGTGTGTTGGGCTCTTTACATTTATACAAGAGATTTGATGTCTGAGGCTCTTAAAGCCATAACAGTTCTGTGTCTATGCTATTTCTTGCATTGCAAAGATTGAAAATTATAACCGAGTGACTCTTCCTGATGAGTGCGTTGGGCTTTTTAGAATACATACATTTGACTCGTACTGAGAGGCATCAGGTCCCCTCAGGAGGAGACAATCTTCAATGAATATGTTTTGCACTGTTTTGAGAGTAATAAAGACATAAGAAATACATATCAACTTAACTTGTTATCTACAACATGTGTTCAGCATTGTGTAACTGACATACATGGATTTCTAATCACATCATGAAGGAATATAAGCCTCCTGCAACCAAAGACATCCCAGCGGATCTCCGAGTTACCCTGTTACCAAACTCATTTAACCCGTACAACGTGATCAGGTCTAAAGGTAAGGAGATCATCATCATATCTGCGCTCTTTGAAAAATTCATGGAAAGAATGGACTCGAGGTATTGTTTTTTGTGTTTTTGTCTGAATGTGCGAGTGTGTCTGCCTGTCTGTTTTTCCAGATATTTTTGGTCAGCATAACTTTAGAATCTCCAGATGGATTGCAATGATATTTTGTATGTGGATATGGGTTGCGAAGATAAAGGTTAGTTGGGCAGCCCTGGCTGTGTGTTCGGTGAAGCCAAACCAATAAATAAATGAAGATAAAGGTCAATTTTGGGCTCCCTGGTGTGCGACCATGTTGGAATTTGTATTGAACGCTAGAATGAAATGACTCATTGGCCTTTATTAGTGAATCAGTGAAAGTGATTACAGTTTGAATTGTTATTTTGTGCTGAATCTAGAACCTTTTTACTTTGTATCTACAAACATATCAAGGTCAACTCTGACCCCCCTATAGGTGTATCTGAGCCAGTACTGCTGATGTCCTGCTCCGCCATGTTTGCTCTGAGACAGGCTATCCAGAGCGCACGGGAGGACTCCGGCAATGGGGCTGACTTCTTTCCCCTGAGTAAGTACGGATTAAGTGCGATTGGAAAAATATAAATTATTGCCATTCTATTCCACAAAAATACACAGTTGTCTATCACTGATTCTGTGTATCACTGATTCTGTGCATCACTGATTCTGTGTATCACTCAGATTCTGACAAAATACAACCATGGAAATACATTTTTTGTACCCCCTTATTGTTTCATAGAAAGGTTGGGATCAGATGTATTGGTTAACTTATTATTTGTCAATCACATTACAGATGGCCCTGCCACTGTGGAGACTTGTCATGAGGCCTGTCTTGTGGACTCGTCCAACTTCACTCTGTAACAGCCCACCCGTGATCACTAGTGGGCCTCTGTAATCTTCAGTACACAGACGTGTATCAGGGTGTTCCTTGTGCAGAAATATAGCTGATTTCCGAGTACATCTTACTCTTGTCTAGAAGAGCATTCAATCTCGGGGCAAGAGTAGACATCCCGATGACAGCGTGAAAAACGTCGACGCCTGAAGAGATCTGAAGAGAACTAAGTCAAGTGAAATTTTGATTGCACAATTGTCGCAGGCACAATGTAGGGCAAAGTAATATGTACGTTGTATTTTTTTTTGTATTAGGCAACTGGTTATGAATTAACACATGTATGTACAACATAGACCAAAGCGTTATAACAGACTACTTAAAACTTACATTAATCTAGTATAAATTAGACATAATGACCCATGAAGATAACTAATGTTCCAGCAGCTGCAGGGGGCTAGTAACTCCCTTGTACATCTCACAATACATTTGAGCATTGTCCTTTAACATCTTAGAAGTGTCTGAGGAAATGACTCATGATGACTAGATAGTGAAGCCATGTAGTTAGTAGTAATGGTTTATTGAGTACACACAGTTCACATTATCAAAATAATTAGCAACTCATAGTACACTGTAATGGGTTGAATTGCAGTACTGACAATTACATACTAGTAGTTGAACATCAGCAGAATCAGAACATCAAGAATAAAAGATTTATACATCTAAAATTAAGTATAAGCTTCAAGCTTCAATTTACAAGTTTTAAAATCATGTGGCATTAAGTACAATATCAACCAAGTAAAAGATAACTACGACTTTATGTTGACCAAACGTGCCATGTAGTTAAATGTTCTGAGAAAGTTTATGTATAGGTGATTAGACAAGATATATATAAGCTTAGGAGAGTAATGGAACCCTTGAATCAGTGTTGAATGCCCGTGGAGACTAGAAAGGGTACAGAGTTGAGTACAGTTCACTGTTGAGTGAGGACGAATACAGGTCTACGTCTTCAAAATATAGCACTCATGTGTCTTTCTTTCTTTATCTTAAGACCTTTTACCCACTTGGGATATCTTGATACAGGTGTAATATTACTGTTTCACATATAGGCATACCTTGAATAGTTTGTTTCCATTTGTCAGGGATACTGGATAATAATTGTACAAATCTAAACTCATCAAAAATCATTCCATATCTATAAATAAATGATCTGTTTGTCATAAAACGTCCATCATTACACAGTAAATCAGAGATAAATAAGATTCCCCTTTGGTTAAAGGCCTCCAAGAATAAAGATAATTCGAATTAAACCAAAGCAATTGCCTCATGATTTCAGACTTGTTATCTTCTAGGTTTCTTCTGGGCCTTTAGCCAAGCTAACATAACCTCTTCAAAACCCACTTATGTATGAGTGTTTATGTAGGAGTGCTGGCATGTTGACTACCTGGTTCCTTGGTAATTCATCTACGAGAGTTTGTCACGAGAGGGAATGAGACACAAAAAGTGTGGCAATTAAAATTATTGCCATGGCGACGGTTTTATTGTTTATAAATATTAAGGATTGTTGTTATTAATGGGTTTTAATAGTCGTATTCCATTCGCCTGGCGATTAATGTTTAGAGAGCATTGCTGTCAAAAGGTTCTCTTGTGAGTGAAGGGTGAACTAATAATGTAAATGCTTCTCATCAATTTTACAAATCAGACCCTCGTTTACATAAATCATATCAGTTGATCATCTTCTCTAGCTAAACAATATGCTAGAAATATCAAAGTCTTAGCAAAGAAAGCTATTGTAGTATTTTCTAATAATTTATGTAAATGAGACCCTAATTTACTTTATGTATGTCTAATAACGTTCAAATATCGTAGTTGCCAAATGTTGCAAGAATTAAATTATCATCATCAACCACTTTGATTTTATAACAATTTCTCAATGATTATGCAAATTAGATAACAACTTGTATTATTTTATGTCTATCTATATTTCTCTATTTTTAAATTACATATGCTATATGTTTGACTGAGTGCCCTATTATGCGGCTATGAATTGATAACTGATGTACGCGCACGTACGCCTCTAGATACGGCCGTTTTTCATGGTCCGGATGCGGCGCACCACTTAGAGCAAGTCACACATGTTGAACTAGAGTTCCACACCCCATACCTTCGTCATTAATTATGCAAATAAGGCTCTCATTTGCATAAATTATATAACTTGATCATTTCCTTCACCAAACAGACGTGCGCAATATATGTTAAGAAATGAGGATTTTGTCGCTTTTTCTGATAATTTATGCAAATAAGGACCTCATTTGCATAATTACTGTTTAACGATATTCACCTGTACATAACTTCCAAATGCTACAAGTAGGAAATTCCCGCCATTTACCACAATGACATGAAAGCATTTTCTCATTAATTATGCAAATTAGGTCTTTATTTGGCATAATATATATCTATCAATATTCTCTTTTTAAGTTACAAAGGTCACATGTTGCAATGGTCCTATAATTGAACTGAGCATGTTTAGACGATTTTCCAAGTAATTATGCAAATTAGCTTCCAATCTGCATAATTGATATGGAATTATATGAAGCATCACGTAACCTATCCACATAACCTATCCAAAATCATAACAATCCGTCAACCCCTTCTTGAGTTATTCCCTTTCAAAGTCTGACACTAAATCTGTCATGCAGTTCCAAAACAAGCCGCTAGGGGGCCCAAACCTATACCACTTACTCACGGCATCAAGAGCTGTCTGCCACTTAAAATTCATAGCCGCAGCATGTCCAGAACTCGAGATATCAAACCAGGAAGTTCCGCTGCAGTACCGTAACAGGCCGCTAGGGGACCCAAAATCTAATCATTTTCAGGTCTCAACAAGACCTACCCACATACCGAATATCAATATAATCCATCCAGGCGTTCTCGAGTTATGGTGGTCTTCTACAAACACACACACATACAAACGCTACCCAAAATATAACGTTCTTTAATGGCGAAGTTAACTAACACATCGCTATCTCACAACCCCACATGATATACATCATTTAAGCTCAAACAATGCTTGTTTCACACATTAGTTTGCATTTTTGAAACAAAGATATCAAGGGTGAAGAAGGCCACCAAACTTTCCAAACTCCAAACGAACTCACGGGTCATTTTCCGAGGAACATATTTCAACAATCCTTTATCCCCTGTTTCAAATGTTTACATTTCCATGACCACCATACTACAATTCTGGTACGTCTGAAGTCCTAGGCTTTTCTCAATTTTGCACGGCGATCAATCGAAAATCGCCTCGCGAGAATACACTGCTGTGCACACGTAAATGTGCCCTGCGACTGGAAAGCATACCCGTGGAGGTAATGGTTCAGTCCGGCATGATGCGCGGCATGATGCGCGGAAATAAAATTCCTGACATGCCTGTACAGTTTTTGGAATTCTTTGCAAACAGTCGCACACTATACTATTAGGCTCGCCCATCAGGCGTCGCCAAAAACACCTGCCATTTTCAGTACACACAGGCGGCTCGCTCACAGCTCACGACCAAGATTGCAAAATTTTCCCGTGGAAACATGCCACCCGGACCACCTAGGATTACGTCAATATAGTTCAACTCCTCCCATAAGAAATTTGTTGCCATCAGCTCTGTTATGTGATTCCATGTTTGCACGAAGTTTTCGAGGACTATAGCTGTAGTAAATTGGTATCAATATAATCCTGCATACAGCGGTACTTCCATCTTTGTAAACGGGATGGTTCACGGACGGCAAAGGGATAAAACGTTATAATAATGATGTTTACTTTTCGTGATTTTGGGTAACATTACCAGTGGGGCGGATATTTTCTTCACGTAATTCAGAGAAGTGATATCAGACAAGGTAGTAAGTAGTCTCTGCCAGACTCCCGCCTGACCAACTAATAATAGGGGACTTTTGCCAAGTTAGGAATAAAAGCCTAGTTTTGTTGGCCGGCCAGGCGCAAACTGTACTCTAACTCCTCTGGCATGTTTTCTGTCTAATTTGGCCAATTTCTACTATTTTTGCAGCAACCTGGTAGTGGTAGAGGCTAAAGGTAGGTCCAGTGATCACGTGGGCTGTGACAGTGTCACTGAGTGAAGTTGGAAGAATCCACAAGACAGGCCTGATGACAAGTCTCCACAGTGGCAGGGCCATCTGTAATGTGATTGACAAATAGTACATTAACCAGTACTATGAAACAATATTGTATTTCAATAACTGTATTTCGTGATTTTCTTTTGTCAGAATCAGTGATACACAGAATCAGTGATAGACAGTGTATTTTTGCAGAATAGAATGGCAATAATTATGTTTTTTTCCAATCGCACTTAATCTGTACTTACTCAATGGAAAGAAGTCAGCCCCAATGCCGGAGTCCTCCCGTGCGCTCTGGATAGCCTGTCTCAGAGCAAACATGGCGGAGCAGGACATCAGCAGTGGCGGCTCAGATACAGCTGTAGGGGGGCAGGGTTGACCTTGATATGTTTGTTACATTACAAGGTAAAAAAATTCTAGATTCAACACAAAACACCACTTCAAACTGTATTCACTTTTATCAATTCATTGTCCAAGGGGTCTTTTCATTTTAGTGTTCAATACAGATTCCAACAAGGTCGTACACCAGGGAGCCCAAAATTGACCTTGACCTTTGTCTACCCAAACCCTATCCACATACAAAATATCATTAAAATCCATCTTGAGGTTCTTAAGTTATGCTGACCAAAAATATCCGGAAACACAGACGCACACACAACAAAACCAATTGTATTTTTCAAAAGCGCAGATATGATCTCCTACCTTTAGACCTGATCACGTTGTACGGGTTAGATGAGTTTGGTAACAGGGTAACTCGGAGATCCGCTGGGATGTCTTTGGTTGCAGGAGGCTTATATTCCTTCATGGTGTGATTAGAAATCCATGTATCAGTCAAACAACTTTATCAGGGGACAACAACAATGGACACAGGTTGTAGGCATCAAAACTTTTCAGTATGTCACTAAACACAACACAACATTTTCATTGAATAATGTGTCCTTTGAAAGGGACCTAAAATAGCCTTTGGTGTTTGACTGTGCAAGCATAAGACATCAAATATCTTGTAGAACACTTAATATCAAGAAGAGTAGGAGTCACCCAGTTATACTTTTCTATCTTTGCAAAGCAAGAAACAGAACTGTGTTGACTTTACCCATGTTCCGTTGGTCAGCAGCCTCCCTGTCTCCTTGTCGTAAACACACTTCTCCGTCAGCCAGTAGCCCAGCCCGAACACAAACGCTCCCTCAACTTGTCCTATGTCCAGGTCAGGATTCACACTGTGGAGTACATGGGAAAGCCGGCAGGAGTTAGAGCTTTGGTTGCTTGTAAGAACCAAGGACGTCTTGCTTTATATAACGTCCTGGTAAGAAACAACGGAGAAAAGGTGGAGTGGAAGTCATCCCTTTCACACCTTTCGGGTATACGTATGGCAATATCCCTCTCTATTGTGACAAACTGCTGTGTATTAAAGCACTACAACTCAGATTAGAGGGCATGTTCAAATGTACTGGTGGGTACATTTACTCTTTCTCATACGTGCTGAATGGTATGTACAATTTACAATTTTTAAGCCCTTGGTATTACCCAGCCAGAGTATAAACGTACACTTTAGGCTATTCCATCGGTCATAGCAGAATGAAAGCATTAAAACTTTGTACTCACCTCTCCCCACAGTCAAACAGAATGTCAGACCGCGTGATTTCTCGCTCCCCTGTCAGAACATCCAGTTCCACCTCCGTGCAGGTCACGCCGAAACTGAAGTACGCAGGGGGGTTGTTCGGTACTGGATGATGCTCCCTGTAGGAAGATGGAAAAAGTCTGATATCTTTACCAATGTGCTCTCTGAATGCCCTTTCAACAGTTTTTTGAAGACAATATACAATCATGGAACTTTTTATTCCTCGTACATTACCAGCTTGTCTCTCAGATAAAGAAAAAGGAAGAGCTTTCAAGGATTTATCCACG
>NC_049989.1:4397546-4433684 GCF_000003815.2 Branchiostoma floridae | reverse complement strand
ATGTACCTCAGATGTTACTTGATGTTTAACTTCAGTCAACAAGATTCAAGAAAGTATTGATTCAATGATATTATTAGTATTGGGCTAGAAATCGAATTCGAACCACCTCTCAGCCAACTGGTAAAATTTCACCCACATGTATTTCTCAGACAGATCCACTCCTTTACTGTGACAGGCGTTGATGAGTTCTGTCCATTTTGGAGCTCCGCCCATCTCCTGTCGGATGGGGTTGATCCGTTCAATCAGCCTCCAGCAGCATTCAAGCACTCCCTGGAGAATTGGATGAAGAAGCATTGCTCCAGGGCAGAGGAATGTTAAGTTAAAAAACGTATTGGCATATTTTTCTTGAAATCCCGTTCGGGATAATGATAAGATGATGGAGGTGGCAGGACAGATAATCTAAATACATGTATATCAATACCAGAGTTAAAGTTCTAATATAATCAACATCCTCTCTTGGTTGTCAAGTTGCAATCAGGAAATTCTGTACCGGGCCGTTTGCCATTGTTACAGCCATTCTTGTGCCTCTGCGGAGTTGTGCTGCAAATGACTGTTAGAGGACTGCAACATTACCTGCAACATTGTGTGGACCATCTCCATGGGAACGCCCAGGGTGGCGGCTGCCACCTGCATCACCTGGGGTTGGAAAACAAAAAAGGCAGCCGATCATCCGCATGTACTACCTTGGTCATGCTTCTACCACAATTGGAAAAGGGTGCCCTGCCCAAGGAGTTCATTTTATGCACATTCGGGCATAGTCCCTACGTTGCCCCATGGGACAACCTGCGGCTACTGGGCTACATTTGGACATGAGAGAAAATCAACCCGGAACCCGGTGACAAATAGACACTGTGACATAATCGCGACAAAACACAGAGAGGTACCCCCACAGTATTTCCAGCAGTCCTGCAGGAAAAAATTGTAACTTCAGAACCCAGCCGGAGCTTAGCACCCTTGGTGGGCACTGGTGCAATGGTAACCAGTTAGCATCAGTCATGATATATTAGCACTTTCTCTCCATGTTCAAGCTACATGTAGATTCCATTTGTTACCAGTAAGCTAGATATGCTTCAGTTATAGTAACCATTGTGGATCATACCACACTGAAAAGCCTAATTCTGTTTCTTTCAGACTTCTCACCTTTGTATCCACGCCCTGTCCCATCTCAATACCGCCATGGGTGATGACCACGGAGCCGTCGGTGTGGTAGATCGCCACGAAAACCGTGAAACGGAAAAAGGATGGGAATAGGGGATATCGACAAGGAACCACAGACAAGCCCCTCTTCTTCCAACGATGTTCCTGCCAATGACATTGATATTGTTATAAAGAGATCATGGTTTAACAATGTATTCAGAACAAGCATTTAAGATCTGAAGTACAATACATATGCACTGTACTTGATTTTCTCATATTCTTATTAGATATCATGGGCCTTTTTTCTGGAGCAATTATTGGAATTCTGGCCAATCTATCAAGGCTCTCAACAGTCTGGTTGTGTATGGCAAATTCCGAGCTTTGATGAAGTTTACTTGGAGTATTCCAAGGTCACAACAACAACAAATAAAGTATATTTGTGGAAATGATTCAGTGGTATTCTACATGCTCACCTTGTTGAAGACCTCTATCACCTGCTGTCGTTGGTTGATTTGTGCCGATGTCAAGAGGTCTACAGAATGTCACATATCGGTCAAAATTTTAATGAAACAATAAAACATGCAAACTTTTATTGCATCTAGCTAACAGATATTCAAATTCCTGTTATCATGCTAGATGAAATAAACATTTCTGTTAATGCTAGATGCATGTTTTATTGATTTATTATCACTTTCCTTAAAAAGTAATGGAAACAACATGAAAATGTCTTGAAATACTCAAGCACTGTAATTTAAATTATAAATCAAATAACGTATTATACGCTTTCTTTCTACACAAAGTACCAATAGATCAGGAAAAACCACATTGGATAAGCTATTTGCCCTCCAAAAAAAGAAAATCATAGCTAGGGATGACCATACTTTTGGAAATCTATCCTAAAAAAACAAACAAATGCATTTTGAACTAGAGTTCCACGAACACATACCTTTGCCAAATAAACCAGGTTTGTTATGTATAATGATGTCTGTAGACATAAATGTGTTACTCATTACATTTTATTTTATTTGCCTGGAGTTGGTTCATAACATTTCGCCATTGCTTATACAAATTAGATCCCTATTTACATAATAATATTAAATTGTATCAAGCATCATTTAAGCTATCAGCATACCCAACATCATGATGATCCTTTCATCCCTTCTTGACTTATTTCAAAGTAGGAAACTAAACCGGCTCCTGCAGTTCAAGAAAAGACGTTTAGCGGACCCAAACATACACCTCTTACTCTCTGCCATCTTTCTCAGTTACATATGTGACAAGTTTGAAAGTCCTATCTACAGTGGATTTATCAACTTTCCTCATGAATTATGAAAATTAGCTGTTAATTTGCATAACTAGTATCTCATTATGTAAGTTTTTACTTCGGCTATCTACATACCAAAAATCATGACTATCCGTCAACACGTTCATATTTTGCTACTAATTATGCAAATGAGATTATCATTTGCATAATCAATATGTATTGATATTTCCTTCTTTCTAAGCTACAGATGTGACAAGTTTGAAAGTCCTATAAAGGAATGCAGTGGATTCACAAACTTTTCTCATTAATTATGCAAATTAGCTGTCAATTTGCATAATTAGAATTCCATCATGTAAGTCTTCCCTTTGGCTATCTACATACCAAAAACCATGACGATCCGTCAACACGTTTATATTTTGTCTTTAATTATGCAAATGAGGCCGTCATTTGCATAATTAATATGCATTGATATTTCTCTCTTCCTCATCTATATATGTGACAAGTTTGAAAGTCCTATCATGAAATGCAGTGGATTTATGAACTTTCCTCATTAATTATGCAAATTAGTTGCTGATTTGCATAATTAGTATTCCATTGTGTACATTGTTACTTGGGCTATCTACATACCAAAAACCATGACGATCCGTCAACACGTTCTCGAGTTATTGTCGTCCAAAGTTTGAAAGGAAATCGGCGACTGCAGTTCCAAACAAGCCGCTAGGGGGTCCAAACTTACAACACTTACTCTCTGCCCCAAGGGCTATCTACCACTCAAAAATCATAACCACAGCATGTCCAGAACACAAGATTAAAAAAATTGAGGTTTTGCTGCAGTACCTTAGCAAGCCGCTAGGGGGTCCATTATCGAACTTGACCTTCGTTTTCCCGACCCCTACCCACCTACCAAATATTATTGGGATCCATCTAAGGCTTCTTGAGTTATACTGTTAACACACATACAGACAGACAGACAGACAGACTCACAAGCCTAAAACATAACCTTAGCCATTCTGGCAAAGGTAATTAAATTCTAGAATCACAAACTGGAAAGACATGACAGAAGTACCGTCCCACAGCTGAGTGATGTTGCAGTCAGACAAAGTGTCTCCAGACAGAATGGTCTGTCCGTTTTCAAACATGTTGATCCTGCGTATGTCTGCAGGGTCCTTATTCAGGGTCTTGGCCACGTGCTCTATGATGTTCTCCATGGAGAAATGAGCTGCGACAACCCCTGGATTACCAATAAATTAGTTAAGTAATTAAGTAAAGAAAACACACTGTCAGGTCTTTTCATTTTGAACTTCTCTCATTTTTCATTAGTCAAACTCTGCAGTAGTAACGTAGAAAAGTACCTTATCATAGAAGAACAAATTTCTAATCTTCATTCCATTTCACTTGTTCTGTATTGTTTCACTTGCAATTATAGCATTACATGTAAATCTACATCTTAGTAAATCAAATCCTAAATCTTAGACTAATATTAATTCACTAATTGAGTCTGACAACAATACCAAAATCCACCTAGTTTTGCATGATAACCCACCAATAGATAGACTCTGTAATGATGATTGTTATTACCCACTCCAAGGGCTCTTGCACAAAGCTTGATATAAATGATCTTTTACTTTTGAATGCAATGTCAGCTAGCAAATAGATTATATATTGTCATTAGAATAGGGCAGAAAATTCTTACCAGGAGCTCTTGCAAAGGTTGCGGGAGCAGTGTGGGTTTTACAGGTCTGCCCTGTGAACTGCCAGCTTGGGCAATAGTATACTGAAAGGGTCAAGTCATGATCATCAAGTCATGTTCTTTTTATATGATATACTGTTTCTGCATATACTGGATCATACAGAAACCTGATAAAAAGGGTCACAAATACTGTGTGTAGAACTATACATTGTTAGTATTTCATGAAAATGGTATACCTAATATTTTTTAGTATAATAGTTCTAGCCATTTAGAAAATTTACAAGTGAAGGGCATTGTCTGAATTTTTGTACATCTAAAAAATGCATACAAAAGCTGTAACACAATTACATAGAATTTGTCTAAATACAGTCTAACATTAACCAACCTCCTTGCATAAACTGACACATGGTAACACAAAATTTTCTATCATTTATCATTGAACTCCTGTACCGTGTTGTGCTCTCACCATTTTCAGCAGATACTGGCAGACGAGGGAGGGGAGAATAGTGGAGTGAACATCCATTATCTTCGTACATATTGTACACCACTGCTAGCAGCCTTCCCTCATCGTCAAAACCAACCTGTATGTAGAAATAACCCAAGATAGTATGACTTAGTGGGAAGTCTATATCAATCAATTAGACACTATTCAATCATTAGGCACATCAATCAACCTTTTTGGCTGATATAGATATTTGTATTCTGATTGTGCTTCTAGAAACGGGAAATAGGAGAAAAACGTGTTTAAAGTAGAATATGACAAAGTCGATTAATTTTTTACAACATGACATAATTTGTGGCACACACCTCATATTTCAGAAGATACGGTGATCTCTTTGATATGGCTTCCATATTTGTATCAAGGCACATGCTCAAGCGTACAGTCCTACAAAAAAGATGACATGATTCAATGCTCTATGTCAATGCTGTAAAAAAAGGAAAAACAAAAGAAAACATTTGAAACTCGTCAGAAATAGGTTCAGAACTCAGTATATAAACTGTTATGTTCCCATTCTTTGGTTGCTAGATTTCCCCTCTATTCAATCCATAATGCCTGCAGCATGTGACGTTACCTGTTGAGATTCTGAGCAGCCACAGCACAGGCAGCAGCTGGCAGCAAAGAACCGCGGCCCTTTCCTCCAAAGGCTCCTCCCACTCTCTTCACTGACACGTACACTCTGTAATAATGTACAATGACATCACTGTTCCTACTCGGCAAATGTGCACATCATGGAGATTCAATCAATTTGTTGATATCATTCAAGATGATTTTGAACACTAATATTTCACTGTTTCTGTCTTCTGTTTCCCCCCAAATTTGGTCAAGTCAACAAAATTTCTTTTCACTGGCATTTTTTTGTCAAATTCGAAAAGGTTTGGTTGGATTTATTTTTAGGTGATGTGTAACCTTGATGTTCTGATCAAGAAGTGCATCGCAAAATTATGATTTGGAGCAATCTATTGTCTTGTAATTTGGTGTCTCTTAGACGTCTCTTAATGGTCTTAAGCCTAACCTGTGAGCTGACATTCCCGTCACCTGTGCCACAGATGCCTGGACCAAATCCATGGACTGGGTAGCAGACTGGACGTCCATCCCATCCTCAGTCGGAGTGCAGCGGCACACCTGGGTCTCCATGTAGAAGTGGTACTGAGAACCACACGACACCTCTCCGGAGATACGATGAGGAGCTGCAGCTAGGGCACCTAAAGATGGCCGTAGTTACTAGAAGTCAAGCTTCATAAAGTTATAAGAGTTTGATTTTACTAATGATAAGACATACAGTAAGTCCTATCAGAATAAATTTACAACATTTCCCTTACACCTGAGTAATGGTATCGTATTGACCAACTTCCTTGTATTGACCTTTGATTGTATGAGATGATAGACAAAACCCACCTGCATGTTATATCTATTAGTAAATTTTGTAAATTGCTTGCCCCATGTCATGATGTTCTCATACAAATGGTGTGTAATCAGCAATAAAAAAATTCATAAAGATTGATCTAAGTGAACAATACCTTTTGGATCTCCCTTTACCACTTCCTTAACATTTGGATGAAAGGATTTTGTAGCAATGGCATCCTGGATTGTGAGGATGGGGGGTTTCATGTCGGTGTAGGTAACCTGGACAGCTTTAGCCATGGCGTCAGCGTGGACCTGGGTGTCTGGAATAAACAGAACTCTCTCAATAGTCATGTAGTCCTTTCACAGTGGCCAAGCGTTCAAAATAATGTTAAAAAACGACATTTACCTGCAATGACAAGAGCCACCGGTTGACCTGCGTATGACACCTCATCGCTGGAGAAAATCTGCAAAGGTTGCAAGAGAATTTAGTTTTGCTTAATAGTCACCATTTGATTTCGTTTCTTATCAAGGAAATCAAGGAAATCCTTATGTAAGGGCACAGACATCATACCTCAGCTACAGGGGATGATGGTGGGTTATAGTTGTTTTCTCCTCTGACATCTTTGGCTGTCAGATATGCAACTGCTCCTGGGATTTCCTGTGAAATAAGCAACACAAAATTGTGGTATTCTATACCTAACAGGGATCATACAGACATGTCAGCACCCAACACAAAGTGTAAAAAAGCTGTTGAGGGATATACTACATCCAGCGACAAAATGATTATGCTCATACCATGGCATGTGAAAAGTCCATGTTGCCCAGTTTACAGTTGGCGACAGTCGAAGTCACGAATGCAGCATAGACTTCCCCAGGCGTGGCAGGCATGTCGTTGATATAGATGGCTTCTCCAGATGCCTCAAGATGGTATAAAACATGATCCATTGGTTTATGCAGTTACAATATTCTTTTCAACGTTTTTCATCATGTAGGTTATGGTTGTCATTGATTTCACCGGGCTATTTATGCAATTTGAATCAATTGAAAGTCATTTCAGCACCATGGAAAGGGTTAACAGTAATGTGTTACCAACCACCCCCACTCCCACCACATCAAAATTGATTATTACCTCTATACAGCCACTATCATTTTAAGGTATGTCAGTCAATGTTCTGAATGTCTAAAAACAAACAAACATATCGATGTAAAGCTAGATATAGACATGACGATATAACATTTCTCCCATGCTACACAAAGGTGTCAGGAAATTTAAATATAACTGCCAGGCCAATGCGACAGTGTACTTATTGTGAGCCCATCTCACCTGTACCCTGGATGATGTTTTAGGCATGGGCTGCCTGAGGGGCCACTCGGACTCCTTAGTCTGGAAGTGCTGCTCTCCGAGGGACACTGGACGTGCGAGCGAGTCTGCCGCCGAGCGAACCTGCTCTGTCAGGCCTTCCTTCCCAACGGCAGACAGATAAAACTGCAGGGAGAGAAGAACTTTGTTTATTGATTGGTCTGTGCAGTTGTAAATGCAACATTCTTAACTATGAATTAACTTTCAATGAGAGCTATAAGCTCAGATAGAAGATGAAGTAAATAGAATTGCACTACTATATGTGATACATAGGATCCATGCTCCTTGCTACAGTTCTTTTATGCTCCTTGTAAGTGTACATTGAACGTGCCTTATAGAAGAGTCCCAATGCCAGTTGTTTTGTGTACTGTGCAGACTGGAGAGCAGACTCGTCCGGCACCAGTTCTGCTTGCAGTACGGCGAGGGCTCCTTGTGGAGGAAACAGCCAAAAGTTTGATCACAATTGCTTTGAATAATCAAAATCAGAAAGATTTCAAATGATACACATGTGATACTGTTGCTAAATTTGATATAAGATCATAAAAGATGAATTTGCCCGTTTTGGCAATCCTGTACCTCTCAGAGTTTCAGCGTCTGTGATGCTCTTTCCAACCAGGAAGTCTTCAGTTGCGGAGGCATGTACCTGAAATCATGTTAACCTTCAAATCATCTAATAAACAGGCTATGCCTATACCATATGCATGTGCAGAAATGAAACAAAATGATAAAAACTTAAGATAATACCATGGTCTTGTTGATGCCGCCAAACACAATGTACGGTTTTGTGACCACCTTGAGGTCACTCTGACAGTCCAGTGTCATCCTGAAGCCAGCATTGACGTATGCATGGGAATTCTGTAAAAGCAACAGTGCTTACGTTTTTGTCTGTTAAACATCAGATACTATCTGTAGTTCTTTTGCTGTGCTAGACCATAATAATAACAATGCAACGTGCCAATCTTTTGGATGTTCTTATATAATGTTATATATTGTAATCATTATTCCATTGAAACTAGAGCAAACCTGAGACCGAGGAGCGACTTTGTATGTACGGAACACGTCTTCAGGATTTCCTGGCGGAATTTCCAGCGAATGAATCACCTGAAAAAGAACAATATAAGAAATTGAATGTAAACTTTTGCAGATGTCAGAATAGCAACATTGGCCAAGCACCCATCACTACTTACAAGTTCAATTTCTATTCTCAATGGTTTCAAAACGTTACAAGAGAAAATGTTACCTTGCCATTCATTGCAGTTCCCAAAAAGTCACTGATTGTCATTGTCTGTGATTCACCCCTGAATCCTTTTTATAGGAAGAAATATAATGTTACATTCTACATTGAATCCTAGAATTGGAACATGTAGCGTTAGCAAAGTATAAAAACGGAAAGAAATCCAGAGTTGATTTCAAACAGTCACCATTATCCATTCAATAATAGGCATATTCTGTGCTCTCGACAGAGAATACGAAGGATGATATTGTAGAATTGTTGACGAATGAAAACTGCACACTTAAATTTCCCTGACCTATGGTGACTTTTGCCCCTGCAGCCTCCATGATTGTGAAGACGTCTGAAGGGAATTCTGGGTGGGCATGTTTCATCATGAGGTTCCCAGCCCAACTTCCAACCTGTAATTCCAGAACATACATGTAGAGTCTCACTTTTGAGAGATACATTTGCACGTGTCAGGCGATGAAAAAGAGATATTCCCAAGAGCTATGGCATGAATTGAAAGGTACAAATTGTCAACCACACTCACGTTTCTAACGGATACATTAGCAACCTTGCACAGATGGTCAGCCAGCACGCGGTAGAACGGAGACCGGTCTGAACCGGCTCGCAGCAGATCCACCACGGCAGACAAGCTCACAGCAGAGCCAACTACCAACGGCGGGCCAGCCTGGAAAAGGAAAGAATGACCAGTGTTTTTACAAACTTTACCCATAAAATCTAGATGCATACAAGTATGAGTTGTATAGTAAAAACAATCAACCAAAGATCAACAATGAAAAGTGGAGATGAATAGTCTCGGGCCTGTTAAGACAGATACTAAAACAATTATCTGTATTTCAATTTTAGTCATCTTCCATGTCAACCTGAATTCATCAGTTCCAGTAGTGAAACACAGTTGTTTAAACATCCTTACCTGACAGTGGTACAGATCAGGCACAGCTTTGATGTCAATAAGGCAGGAGTAAGGGCCATCATCCTTGTAAACACCTGGAAGATTGCATCACATGCTTTTTATATCAGGATCTTTCATTCATTTTTGATTCATTACTATGAATATCTTCAAATATCACTTCAGGTCTCAATAGAGGCTAGTCCATCAGAATCACAGGACGTATTCACGGCTAATGTTTGAGAAATTGTAACAATGCGCAAGATAACAGTTACCCAAGTAGCCGGACACATTTGTAAACCGTCAGACGCTATGTCCAGACGCTTCAGGTAGGATCAACTACATGTACCTTCCGTCAGTGACTGGAGGATCTGTAGTTCAATAGTCCAAACACTCAGAACGAAGTTGCTTGGCAAACGAGTAACTCCTATCTTGGGTATCTTACTACATGGCAGCGTTCCCGCCAGGCATACGTCTTTACGTCTTTGGACGCATTTTTTTCTGGAAAGACGCACTCAGCTCGGCTGAATGCGTCCATAAAAAATCTGTAAGAAAGGCTGACCTGTACTACCAGTGTACAAAATGTATCTGGAATCTTTTAAAAAATCTGTCTTTATAAGAAGGAATCCTACTTTTACAATTTATACTTCAAATTGTTCACTTTCCGGTCATCCCATGGGGCGGAGCGCGGCACGTTTTACAACTAGCGGACCCATGTGCGACACACCCAGCCACGCGCCAGTCTGAGCTGTCCGTTGCGCAATATAATTATTTGTAGTCCGTGAAATAACGTTACATCTGACAGCCAGCATTCTGTAACACTGGAAGAAATCTTATGCAGATTTTATATTCTGATTTTAACATGATATTTACTTGTCCTCATTTTCATGTATTTGTTAAAGATTTGTGGTTAATACTAGTATTGAGCAAACAAACTGTTCTGTGCGAGTGTTGCACATCTCAACAAAAGTTCTCACGCTGTGGGCAGTTGATTGGCAGTCGGTTTCTTTGACAACAGGCCGCCGGCGCCAAGCAGTCTAGATTGGCCACCAGGTCCAAATCCAATCATCTTAATAACCAATCAGCGTTTGATAAATGTAATGATGTACTCTGTCATTGGTCACCGGAGAAAATACAAAAGTTACCGAGTATTAGCGCACGTGACGTTGTTTTGTGATATTGGTAGGCGCCCGTGTCGTCTGGCAAGTTTCTTCCCTAGCTGCCGCAACAATTTACTATTAAAGTTTCCCCATTTATCCAAGTTAAAAAAGCGGTGCGCGGTAAATAAGTAAAGAATCCAAAACTATACACTTAATTTCTTATTTCAAAAATTTCTTTTGTTTCAAAAAGACAAAATTTGTGGCAGAAAAGGGGCCGCAATATTGTTGTCAAGCGTCGATCGAGTCGGCTGTGCACTGGCGTTGGCCTCCGTGGCACATGGCGCGGCACGCCCCCCTCCCAAGACGGACCGTCGATCGCAGCGCCCAGCACGTTGGAACGTCTTTCTGGCTACTAGTTCAAGGCTACCCCGGCACTGATCACTGCCAAAGAGGCAACAGATCGTCCTCCTTCGAGTAATGTATAACGTTCTTGGTCTATTTAAAAATAAATCCAGCCAAAGATTTCACGCCGAAAACGGGGTTACCTGAGGTCGCAGGAAACAAACGCACGCTCGTGGAAAATGACGGCACGGCCTTGTAAAACCCCACCGATTCGTGAGTGTGATGTCGTCGTTATTTTATCGTCTCGGAAAACTATTTGATGAGGGAGGGCGCAACATCGATCGCACGAGGTCGACATTTTTTTTATTCAATGACAGAAGAAATTGGCAGAATTTTTCCATGGGCTGACGAACTGGCTAGAGCCCTGTTGCGAAGCATAAAAAATCCAAAAATTTTCGTGTCTGGAGAAATTATACCCGGGCCAGATCACTGACGGCTGATTCCCCGTGCTATAGTGTATTTTTTGAGAGAGGGCGGTTGTCGATTACTGAATTACGGGAGTAAAAGAGGCAACCAACATCCAATCACGACAAGCGCATGATTTTCCTCTCAAATTGCGGGAAATTGTGTTTTAGAGGGTTTGAAAATCCAAATTTTCCCGGGGGAGCATGCCCCCGGACCCCCCTAGAATGCGAGCGCCTGCGGCGCTCGTCTCGCGCCTCCGGCGCTCAATACTCCCCTCAGAAATATTTGGACGCATACTTTCAAGAACCTGGCGGGAACGCTGCTACATGGATCTCTAAATCAACGGAAACACAATGTTTTGCAGTACCCACTTCAGAGTTGACATTGTGATTAACATTACGTACCTGCAGCTGTGTTCCCACACACCAGTTTGTACTTGTCCTGACTGTGCCGCTCCAACAAGCTGTACAACTCTGCCAGGGTGGTGGGACGGTACCAGGTAACTCCACGTTGGCAACACCTCAGGGAGCCTGTACCTGTGCCGTTCACACCATCGGCAGAGGTACCGTTGCACGCCTCCCCCGCACTTAGGCAGGGATGTTTGTTGAGGTCCTGTGATCAGAAATGCACCGATCTGGTCACCCAATCAGATTCACAGACACACTTGTACATAGATATAACTTACTACATAAAGATCTCGTAATACTACAACATCGTTATGCAAGCCAAATGTGAGATCTGTTAACGTAGAGCTTTACAACAATCAAGGTATCAAAGTGTAGGAACGAGCGATTTTGAGGTGACATCCAATCATGATGATTTTTGCGATACTGATTATAGAGTTGATGTACCTCAATGTCAATACATCCGCCCTTCTCTGGATCCGCATCGACCGCAAAAGACTTCATGGCATCTAGTATGGGCCTGTAACCTAAAAAAGATATATCTTTACCATGAGTTTAGAAATGCAAATTAAAGGGATTTGCATGCATTGATACACCATTGGTACAACATTTGCTGGTATTTTTTTCACAAAATACACAGGTTACAATATGATATTGTAGAATTCATGACTTAGAGTAGAGTATTATTTGCCTTCTCACATCCCAAAGAAGATAAAAAGAAGTTTTTCTATGTATTTGCATTTTTTACAAATCAAGCAGTTTCCGGGATTTGGGAATACCGTCCCTGTCCTTGGTGCTGAATAAAGCAGAGTGAGAACACGTCTTGACACAAGATATTCAAGCCGAAGAGCTTGTTTATTCATTCTGTTCTATTTTATTCTAACCTGTACACCTGCAGATGTGCCCATCAAAGTGGTCTTCCACCTCTTCTTGGCTGGGTTGTGGTTTCTTATTCAGCAACCTGTGAAATAGATCAGAGACAGGATGAACAACAGCCATATACTTTCTTGCTAGTGTTACTATGTTTGTGAGAGAGCTAGCTAGACCTAGAGAGATGACATGTCCACGCTGTCCTGTGTTTCTGGCCAGACTGATCTGAGGGCCTGGGAGGTCCTGCATTTATTGTTCTCAATCAATCAACTCCAGATGCACTCAGCACCAAGCAGATACACATTGCTACACCAGATTTATTGCCATGTGTTATTCTAACACCGTATTATATGAAACAACTGCATATCAATTACTTACCCATACATGTTGACCACCATACCGGGGCTACAGTACCCACACTGACTTCCGTTGAAGTCCGCTAGGCGGCGCTGGATGGGATGAAAGCCGCCCTTCTGTACCCCAAGGCCCTCCACCGTGGTGATGCTCCAGCCGTCCACACTGCACAGGGGGCACAGGCACTAGGGCGGGGTGAGGGATAAAGATATTGGTTTATGCCAGCATACTCCAGATGATAGTACAACTCTGGTACAATTTTTACCTCGATGAAAAATGTGTGCCTGTGTTTCCAGATATTTGTCAGCTTAACTTAAGAATATCTGAATTGTAATATTTGATATGTGGGCAGGTGTTGCGGACGCTAAGGGCAATGTTGATTGGGGAATGGTTTATCAAAATTGTGACATAGTTAAAGGTACATATAACCATGCATAGATTATGTACATCTGGATATGGCATTTGCATAGTTGAAATATTTTATGGAGGTATGAGGTCTAGGACCTCTTGTTGCATATTGAAATAAGATGGGCTTGGATCAACATGCCAAAAGTTAATGCCTACCGAATTTAAGGAATAAGAACATGCTCCTCCATTGGTCAGATCTGAATGCGTCACCATGACAACACAGCAGCCACACCCTCCTTCCCTACACATGACCTTTGTCCCCGTCAGCCCACGCTGTGAGCGCAGCCACTCGTTCAAGGTCATGGCCGGATCTGGACTTTGAACTGAACGGAGGGTAACGTTAATGATAACTGGGGACTCAACAAGCAACAAAACCATTTTTAAATTGTGAAATCTTCGCCTCTCCAATCCTTTTTTTGTGTCTGTCAGACCAGCTTTCTGTTATGCTGGTAAAAGTGTGCACACCATTATTGAGGTTAGAATAAATGTCCTTGCCATTCCTTCTAATATCTTACTCTTATATTTTTTTCCAAAACTTTACTTATGGTTCACCACAAAGGAAGGCTCATGCAGCCACTCCTGCATTTGGGGTTACAGTACTGGATGTTTGTTTACCCTTGACTTGAAAAGACTATTAATTGAATAACATACCAACATGACGCTTCCCGTTCACCCAGAAGGTCAGCTTGTCCTTGAACTCCTTGTTTGCATCCGGTAGGATCGGCATGGTGTTGATTGTACGTCCACTTTTCTGGAAAAAATCAAGATGTTTCAGTGTAAACGCTAGTTCACCTTAATCCATGGGGTGACCAGATTTGTTGTTTTAAAAAACTGGTCATTTAGAGATTTCAAGTCAACGACCTGGGTTTCAAATGTCAACTGTTGATTTTCAAAATATTGCAATGTGAAACTACCTTCTATCGACTTAACGATCCCCGAATACCCTATTTTTATACACGATGGATATAAGTTAATACCTTACGGATAAAGGTGAACTAACGTTAGTTAGGTGACGACTTGTCTGTAAACTGATGTTGTTTACCATTAGGACGCATGGTGAATTTCAAAGTAGCGCCCCCTTGAATTGTAACTAAAAATATTCCCGTACCAACAGCAAGCGTAACTTTCTTGTTGGCATTATTTTTTTTAAGCTGCTTGTTCTTGGTTGTGTGGCTACCTTGCCTAGCACCCCAAGACACAATTCTAACACCATTGGGCCATTCTAATAGGTAACGTTAACGTTAATGTTTACCTTTGACCTAGTTAGATGCTCCCTCAACTCGTTAGTTTGTCAACTTTTGCACTAGTGTGCCCTGTGCACCCTCAAAGACAGACTACACACAGACTACATAAGAGGTTTATCAAAGCACACAGACTTTACGTAACGTTACTGTTTTAGTCGGCTGGACTCCATGCTAGCGAACTCGCCGCGGCCAGGCTAATCCGAACCAGCTGAGTACAGTGTGCTACTTCCTGCAACTAGTAAGTTTCTGTATGACATTTGTGACAAAATCATATTTACAAGAAGGACCAAGCATAGTTTAAGGTGGTCACTGGTAGGATAGGGAATCTTCAAATACCCACTAGTTTATAGTAACTTACGAGCGGTGAAAGTCTTCACGTCAGTCGGTCCTGCCGCTCCCCTACTTCCGCCATATCACCTACCGAGGCAGCTTGTGACCCTTGAACTTGGACCTGTAAACTGACACCTGTTACTTGGGTTACACGGCGGGTTAGTCCAAACGTTAAAGTAGCTAACACGTTACTTTATTCTTGGATAAATGTGGAGGAAGGAACACGGAACGTTTTATTTTTTCTCGAGCCAGGCAGCGAACTGTGATGGCTTCCTTCAGATTTTAGTGTATGGTCGCAGTGATGCTCGGCAGGTACGGGCGTCTGTACCTGTCAGTGTGAAGGCCGCCTATATGAGCGGATCTTACCGCCTGCTTCAACAAATCGGCAAGGTGACAGCGGTGGCGGGATGGCCGTCACTTCGTGTCAACATTGTCCAGCGGACAAGTCAAACAACCACACGGGAAGTCACCGCGTTCCCATAAGGTCATCAGTGCAGTTAACGTTAACTTAAAGGTTTTTGCACGTAACGGTCAAAGTAACCATACTGACATCTTTATAAGTTTAATCCAGAGACAAACAGATGCCTCTTCTCGGTCTATCCACATCTGTCCTGCCACATCAAACGATTGGAGCGAACGGTAACAACTTCTTCTTTCTTCGGTGTCTACCGGCAGGCGTTTCAGCACCAAGGTCAAAAGACATTTTTTTTGTGCTTCTCTGGAGCACCCTGCTATTATTTAAAACTTACATGAGTGTCTTCATCGTCACATTAGGGACGAAAGATACCTAAATCAAATGGCCAGCAAGGCAGTGTGTAAGATATGTTGTAACGCCAACCAATGTTGATAGATGGCGCTGTGATAGCGTCTGTAGTCATGGGTTTTAGCCCAAAGGAGTTCTAACGTTACATAGAATGTACGAATTCTCAGTATTCTGCTGAATTGTGACATTCATCTTTTAAAACTCTGTACTTTTATATTATTTCAAAAGAGAAGTTTGATAAAATACAAAAGATAACACACCTGCACCTCTACTGCAATACTAACAGTACTTGAAAGATGTTGCTATGAGACCATAAGTTAGTGTGTTAACCACCATTGCATTTTATATGTAACGTTAACGTTAACATTAGATTTACTGAAACTTAAATTTTCTGTCCTGTATTCCAATAGATCCTGACTTATGAGGGTTAGAGGTTTGACCAATAAAAGTGGACGCATGTCCATCAAATGTATACAGATCTATGTTATTTTGCACTTCTTCATTTTGACTGAGGTAGATGCAGCTTTGGGATTGGCCTTGCTATTGTTAACTTATTGTTTAACTGTTAACTTATTGTTTAACTTATTGTTTAACTACTAGTAGCTGATTTCTCAGCTTAATGTAATTCTAAGCTTATGAGATACATGGCTGCAATTTTAAAGAAGAAAAAACACAATGGTGAATTCTGTAGTATTCTTTAATGGATGTTTCCTGTAGATGAAACAGATGGGACATGAACAACAGGCAAATCACACGGAGCATGTGCTAGACCTATGGTGTTGGACCAGAGAATTTCACAGCTGCTGACATGAACATTTGTAACAATGTATGGTGATTCAGGCCTACATCCACAGGTGCTTTCCTCCTCATGAAATAACAAAGAACGACACTCCCAAAACCTTCAGGAAAGATCTGAGGACTTTGCAATATGCAATAAAGCATTAAGAAGGATGTCTTTATCATGTAAAGAGCACTTCAGGTGGAATTCATTGCTTCTTCACAACAGATAATATGACTCTTGCATTACCTCTCTCCTTTCAAGGTAAAAATGATGATGACTGTTGCTTAAAAAGGGTAAAAACTAACTTTCAGAGATGGAATATATTCTGTAGTAAACAGAAATTGGTGCGCACCAGGATGCAGGGGCTGAAACACCAGGAGTGACCATATATTGTCCACATGACTGTCGGACAAATAGAACATTACATATCAGATATGTAGCAACAACGTGCATCTTTCTTTCATAATCCACAACACCAGTCCTTTCAGGACTTCAAGGTACAAAAGAAAAACAATATTAGACATTTCTGGCTCTGTTCCGTAACGTAAAAACTGTTGGTAGTGCCAATATGGTGGCACATTTTCAGCTGTGACGGTACATAATATATCCCTGTGAATTCTCTGGGCAACCTATAGCTACTCTGGCTAAAAGGACGTCAACATCACAGCACAGGAATAGACTACACGGGTGATGTTAGGTCTTCCTCTATGTTTTTGCTACTAAAATATACATAGCCTCTCACATTCAATATAGACAAATCTCTACATATTAAGACAAAATTCCGAAGAAACTACAACACCAATGCTCTTTGTACAAATGCCCCTCCCAACACAATGTGCCAGTGGTGTGGTCAGGTCAGGGGTCTGACCTTGAATTTGCTAGAAAGTTGGTCAAGGTCAAGATGGAAGACCTGAAATAGTGGTACTGCATAGCTTAATGAGAAACTCAGTATCTCTTCAATGGCTGTTCTTGATTGCATCAAGGTCTGTGGATCTAGGAGTTACAGGAGCAACATCTTATCATTTTTTTGGCCAAACTTTTTTGAATGTTTACGTAACTGCAATTACTGTTAAGTCCTAGAATAAACGGAGTTACGTAAGACTGAGAATAATATTTGTCCAGTATAAGGTGGTCATTAGTATGCTCCGAAGGGTGTTTTTATATCCAACCTCTCTGCTACACAATATATACTGACAAAATTAAAGAAAAAGCAAGAGGCAAAACATGAAGAATTTGTGTCCCTGAGAAGACCACACCCCTGGCACAGCAGAACTGGGTAGAATGTAGACTGAAGGCTACAGAAGGGAGGGCACGTCACAACAAGCTTCTCTCTCCATAACAAATGATTATAATCAATTAATTTACATCACATTGATTGGAAATCTGTACAACATTGGTTCGTTTGTATACCAAACCTGTGATCACGACTAAAAATCATACTGGTTAGTTCGGCGGATAAATATAGAGTTTTGGTCTCCTATTTTATCTTTTAAGTTCACGTTAGAACACAACTTACAACAGGCTTTCTCGTTCTCACACTCGTGACAGTGAAAAATGTGTTAAAATTCCCCAGGATGGACATAAAAGCTAGACATCAGGAATTAATATCTTTAAAAAAATGAAATACATATTCTGTACAAACGTCCTAAGAAATGAGTTAGATAGAAAAAACTAAAAACCATGTTAAAATGTCCTCCATTTGTCATTGTGTTCACGCATGATTCATACATCTGAAACATTCACAATTCATTGGCAGTTCATAAAGGTTATCTTCACATACAAACCTTGAAAAGGTTTCAAATTACACAATCTTCTAGGACGATATGCACCATTGCTATGTTACATTAATTCTCTTCATATCCACATCACAGTTTGGCAGTCACTTTTTTATTTGCATGATTGCAGACAAAATACATGTATGAGCGATTGAATGGTCCGACTTCGGCCAGCTTCACTGTGCATAACTGACACCTTCTGACAACCATCCAAACTGCAGTACAAATACAGTGGCTCTTTCTTGAGTCCAAAAGGAAGTCTGAAACAGCAGCTCCCAGGCTGCCTCTGTACAAAAGCACCTCCTGGTGATGTCTAGTGGTCCTGCACATAGCTACACGCTGTACAACAGCACCTCCAAACTGACATTGGCAGAGCTGGAGGAGTCTACAGGCTATCTGGCCTGCGAGTCTTCATTGGAATTGACAGAGACGTCCCTGTCCTTGCTGGTGTTCTGCTCCTGAGCAGGGCTGCCGCCTGCAGAGCGAGGGTTTGTGGCAGGAGAGTTGTTTGTACTCCTGGGTGCAGAGTTGGCACTTGCAGATGGAATGAGAGGGGGTGGGTTGGAGGCTGGAGAGCTGCTGGCCTTGTGAACTGAGTTGGTGTGAGAGGAGGGCGGAGTGGCCGTGGGGCGGGGGTAGTGCATACCACCGGGGTACATGGGGTGCATGTCTGCTGCCCCGCCGGGAACCATCCCCAGCATTTTGCTCCTCTCGAACTCTTCCCTCATGAACCGTTCGCGGTCATCGGTGCGAAGGTGGGCAGCGCGCTCCATGTCGTTGCGCAGAAGGCTGTCGCGATTGTACTCAAGTGGCTCTCGCTCTCGGAATCTGTCGTGCGGGAGCATGTTGGGCGCCGTCAGCCGGTGGATCATGTGATCGCGCATCATGGCTTCCCGGGCCATGAAGTCATTTCTGTGAAGCTCCGCCCGGTTGAAGTCAAATGCACGGTGGTACGGATCGCGGAAGGGATCCCTCATGGGATCTGCGGGCCACATCCCGAGGTGCGGGCCGGGCAGGCGCGGGCGGTCAGGCAGCCCAAACTGCCCCGCCATCATACGAGTCCTTTCCAGCATGCTTATGGAACCCATGGTGGGGACAATGCCGGGATGAGAAGTGATGTCTGCCTCGCTGCGAGGCCTCTCCATGCGCTCCAAAGACGACGCGCTGTGTCGTTGCCTTTCTGACACGACCAGAACCTCCCCGTCATCCTCCCTCTTCTCCTCCTTGACTTTGACATCGTTAGGTTTGGCCACGTTGTTAAAGGCACTGTCCGATTTTCCGTCGTGTTGGCTGCTGGACTTTTCACCGGGAAATCTGTAGGGGGAGATGCGACTGTCTGGGCCATTTTGGAGTGGTCTGTTGTTTTCTGTGCTCCTGGCAGAATCGCGACCGTCTCTGGACCTGTTGTCCTCAGTTCTAGACTTGTTTTCGCCATTGTCGTGGCTGTTGGCATGGTTTCTCTCCCTGTCGTGTTCCTTCATATGGTCCCGAGAATCGTTCCTGTGGTGCTCTGAGGCTGGCGACTTTGACCGGTCTCGTTCGTGTTCCCTCTCTCGTTCCCTCTCTCGTTTCCTAGTGATAAAGGCACAAAGGGTAAGAGCCATCACTCAATGTGCAGGAAACACGTTAGATACGACTTTCCCTAGTTTTCCCCAAGCTGTTTTCTACAAGTTAATTCATCATACTGGACATAATTATGTACAATTTGTACATACTAAGAGTGTCTTGGCTTACAGTCAAGTCACAAATAAATAGAGAAAAAAATTCAAGCTTAATTTACCAGTTTTGTTTCACGACGCATATTTTCTGATCTGGATTCTCTGTTAACTACAACTTCACCAACCTTTCCCTGTCCTTCTCTCGCTCCCGCTCTTCTTGTTTCTCCTTCTCCCGTTGTTCCCTTTCTGCCTCCGACAACAGGCTGGTTGTCTGAGACTCCGGCTTCAGGGAGCTCGGGCCCCAGGGGTTGGGGTTGGGCGGCGTTGGAAAGGACGGTGGGGTGCGGTGGAGGCGGTTCCAGGGGTCGTGGGGGTTACCCAGGCCGGGAATCGCCGGCATGTCACGGTTTCCGAACATGGTGCCGTTCCCTGTCAAAAAAGAATATTTCCGCTTATTGCCAATGCAACAGGTAGGTTTTTGATGACTGCAAGTTTACTACCTTCTTTCCTTAGCACGAAATTTGTGGAATTTTAAGTTACACAATTTACTCCATAACTTAACGTTTACAAGCAGGCTATTATGGTTGTCTCAAAAAATATATTAGGAAAAACTGCGACAAAAGATTCAGGAAAGAAGTTTGGATCATATGTAGAATGGTAACAATCCATCATATAGTTAAACTATATATTGTTGTTTCTGTTTTTTGCATATATGACTGTTACTACCAATGACCTGTACCCTAGCCTGTCAAGGCAAGAATGTACAAAAAAGGTCTTTCTTTCATTCAGTCAATAATGTACCACACAAGAACCTACCAAGACCTCCGAATCCTAGCGTGCTTCCCAGGGGTCCGAAGTTAGGCCGGGCAAATGGCGACATTCCAAACGGACCGGGTGGGCTGAGGAAGGAGTTGTGGGCTGACGGCCCGGGTGCAGGACCAAACGGAGTCGCTGGGGTGTGAGGCAAACCAGCTGAAACAGGATGGATAATTTGGTATTGTATAAGAAATACCTTTCAGACGCTATCAATAGGGTCTAATTCTATCATATCAGACCATTAACAGAGGATTATTCTGGCCAGAGACTTTTCAAGTTACATGTAGTACACACTAACTATCGTGGAAGGAAAAAACGTTATGTACAACATTCACTTCCTACAATGGTGACTTTCAGTTCTGTAAAAAGACACCCATTTTGACTACTAGACTGTGGAAATATTGAAGCTCTAGTGAGAGCCAGTTCAATACTGACCCTTACCAGCTGACTGCAGCATGGAGGTTGGACAGGACAGCTCGTGTGAGCGGTGCTGGATGTTGAACATGTTGGGACCACCAGGCGGCCGCCCTAACAGGTCCGGCTTGTGCCCCTCTCCCTGTGCCTCCGCTTTGGCCTGTGAGGACAAAGAGGAAAAGTTTGTACTCATCGAAGACCTAAAATGTAATTCTACTATTACAGCTCAGAAAAATCCCTTTCATATAGAATGTCCAGTACCAGGAATGATATTTGTTCCCAATGTATATGACCTCTGAAGTAGCCTTACCTGTTATCAAGTGTCATTTTTATGCACATTATTTGGGTTGTATATTGTGTTCTTGTGTGTCAAGGTTTTGTCCTGCTATGTTTGTTGATAAGGACCACAGGAAGAGTAGCTACAATGTATTTGTATGTTGTTAAGCTAATTGTGGATCTGTCAGTTAAGTCAAGTCAAGTCAAGTCAAGTCAAGACAGCTACTGTGTTGAAGAGAAGTTACAAAATTCTGATTTTGTTGATTATCCCCACCTTTTGTTGATGATGGTAGATCTGCCAGGCTACATGTACATGGACTGCACACCACTTGCCTGTCTTCTGCAGGAACACAAGAAATGTGCAAAATATTTAGTACAAAAATGCATCAATACTGATAGAAATGCTCGTACAAATATGTCTGCACCCATCACCATACCAACATTCTAGCACAAGTCTGCAATCAGACTTTCAAAATGTGATAGCACCGTGTAAAGGGTACTTTATAGTTTTATCTTTTAATGAAAACTGGACACACATGTATCAGGATTGTGTGTGTACTGCCATACGTTGGCATGTGATGGTACTGCAGTTTAGCTTGAGTAATACAAGCAATGACTAAATGCATCTTTGTTACACCATTGTGTCATTGATTACAACAAGCCCAGTGATTTTGACACTTGTGTGATGCTATGTTTGGTAACATATTTTGTTTTGAATGACAAACAAGGCACAGAACTTGTAAATAATAGTGAATTTAATAAAAAAAATCTTTTCGTGTGTATTTGGATTGTATGACAAACACTTTTCAGCAAAGGTTAGTGCTGTACATTTATATGCAACTATGTGTTCCTCATCTACTCCAGCAAACACAACTGTCAAGTACACTGGACTTTCCAGTCAGTCATTAGAGCAGTGGGCATAGAGCAGAAAGTGCCATTCAGGAAGAACAGCAGCAGACTGATGTAGAGTGCAGGACAACTGTGTGTAGAACATATGTATGATGCATTGTATTTGTACATAATGTGTGTATATTGTATAGATATATGTATGTTTTTTTTGTTATGGTGCCAGTGCTCATTATATGTCTATCTAAACTGGAGAGCTCTAGTGTATGATGGGTGCATGTCAACATCATCAGTGTACAATGTATATATTCATGTACATGTAAATGGTCAGTGGACTGTTTTCTGAAATACTCAACCTGCCCACTGGCCCAAAACCTACAGCCTAACTCCCAATTTAATTTGAACAAATCAACTCCTACTCAAAAACGCAACCTTTCAGTTGACCTTGGAAATCAAGGACTTGACCTTCCCATCAAAAAGGGTAGAGGGTCAGTCAGAAGTAATGAAAGTTACGCCCCACAGGATGATGGGAAGGCCAGAGGGCCCTTCTGGGAAATCAAAAGCTATTGTGTCTAACTGACATTTCTGTTTCCAAAAGGTTATGGGGGAGACCATAGGGCAAAGATCTGACCAACCTGAAAATCTATTAGTATAACTTAAACATGTATGGTAATCATTCTACTCTGAACTTTTATTTGGACAATATCAGCTTTTTGCAGATCAATTAATAACTCCTTGTCCCAAGGTTGGAAAAGTATAGATTGTGATATCATACAGTACACATGTACATCTGTATATTGTGTATATTGTACAGATCAAGTATACGTGTATCAGCAGTTTTGAAGAGATACATCTGTTCCGTGTTAGTGTTTGTGGTTTGAGTGTACATTGTACTGATGTAATGATGTACATTTGTATTGTCCCTGATTCCTATATCTGAGGCACATATAGTGTGATGTGAAGTGTGGGTTTGTCCTGCACCAGGGAGCCAGAGCGGCCATTGAGATGTGTGAGAGAGATTGTAAATGGGCACCTTTGGGGTGGGTTCTTTGGAAATGCCGAGAGGTGCCCCAGGAATCCTACCAAGGGGAAATCCGCTGCGAGCATCATCGGCCTGCGTCAGCAAAGAAAAGGCATGGATACATGTCATAGGGACTGTACACCAGGAGACAACCCTGTGCATTCAATAATGGAGAACTACGAATCAGAATGCACAAACTGTTCCCTGGCATACAGCAGAGTGTAGCAGGAAAAAAAGCAAGAACAACACTGAAGCATGCAATTAGAGCGTTGAAAATAATCAAGCATTAATTTTTGCTGACTGACTTGGGATTAAGATAGAAGTAAATTTACTATTACATTTGTATTTTACTATGGCTAAACATTTGTGCAACTACTCTTATTTGATAATGTGAAACAGAACACTACCACCACCAGTTCCAGCAAGACAAATTATGATTAGAGCCACAATTGTTTCTAATTAGTATATTAGGCTTTTAATTATCTAATCTCAATCCATTTTCTGACTAAAGCTTTCCACCGACATACACCAACATACATGTAACTATGCCGTACCTTAGGCTGGAATGCTCCATGTGTTCCTGAGCCGAATGGTCCAGCATTGTGAGGCAGCATGGGTGACAGGCCGGCAGGGTACGGTGGGATCCCTAACTGGCTCCCCAACTACAGAAAACACAGGATCATGTCGCTACGTTAAGGACAGCTGACAAAAAAAAGTTTTTGGCAGTGATGAAAACATAAAAAATTCCACTTCTTCATGTTATTCTCAGCTATCTACAAACAAACTATACTTGACTTTAAGTTATCATATTACAGTCAGTATATAAGTTTGCAATGGAATAAAGTCCAGGGCAATGCCAATGGACAAACCGGTACATTTGCAAACATACAAAATTCATATTTGCAACTAAAACAAAGGCTTTAATGATAGCAACAGCGGTAATAATGCAATGTAGAAAAGTCACATGGCAGTGCTAGCATATTGTTCAAACAAAGTTAAACATTATGAAGCAGCCACATTATTCAGCTAGTGAGATGCGTTAAGCTGTGGTAAGCCAAAGTTGGTTGTTATCCAGCAATGGTAGTAAATAAAGAACATGAAAAGCAGGTAGCAGCTGGCAAACTGGTGAAGCTTGGCTCATGACAAGAGTAGCTGCTGCAGGGTGAGTGGGCAAGGGAAGCAACAAAACGGGACAGGGTAGCGGGGAAAAGACGGAACTTACACTTGGTTTGACACCGCAGAGCACATGCTTTCATATCAAACATTTGTATTTTGAAATGTTTTATAAAGAATTTAACACTGCAGTTTTGAAAAGGTTAATTGATGTTAACTTGTCATGTAAGACGTTACAAGCATGATTTGTTACAGCAGAGAAATTACAGCTCGAAAGACATTATGACTCAGCCAGTGATTTGATGAGTTTGTCATAACATAGCAGCCAATCCTGTAATGCTTGCTTGTGGGCTAACCCACTCCAGAGTTGCAGATGGAGACATGTAGTAGGTTTTATGAGATAGAGAGGAGGCGGTGGATCATGCGTGGAATGATGCGGCATGATGGCAAAGGTTGGCAGGCAGCTTTGCAGAGAGGCAGTTTTGGCGAGAGAAACATCAGAAGGTACAACTTACAGTTGGCCTATAAAATGGAGCTGCATCGATCTTCGGGAACTTGTCAAACTGCGGGAGGTTTAACAGGAGAGAGTTGTCACTCCAGGCTCAAAGTTTCAGAAGCTCATGCACACACCTGTGCTCATATCCACCTCATTCCATCACATGATCAATAGCCAATCAGAAGCTGATAGTTGCAGCTGATTAACCAATAAGATGCATATGGCAGTTGTGAGTCATCACAACTGTCATATACATCATCACCTCCTCATTGGCTATATTATCTTTTCAAAAATCTTTTACTTGTAGCACTAAAGGAACATCTTTTAGTTCAATGATAGCATAACAGGATTAGAAAATTACTACACCGAAGAAGCAATTACAGCACAGAATGTTACACACAGAGAACAAAAAATTCACAACAATCCAATTCACAAATTACTAAGGTAACAAACATCATACAAGTATATAGCTGATTAAGGGCGCATTTTCTAGTCATTTTACTTAAATCATACTTGAAACTGATTTTGTAAAGATTTGTACTTTTAAGAACTGTACAAACATTGAGATTGGTAAAGGAAGAGAATCAAAAGGATTCTGTGTGATGAGCCCTTTGTTTCAGAAATGAGAAAAGAACACACACGGCAAACCACACTTTGGAAGATGAAATTGATCGATTGTTGATAGATTGATTATTCTGTAGATCATTGTATAGATTTACAAATCACAAAAGAGTGACCACTGCCACACATTCACGGCACACAAGTCAAGTAGCCATACTGACCCATGGTAAGACCGGGAACGGATGATACCTCAAATGCACTGAGGGGAAACAAAACAACAAAATTCTCTCGTAAATATCGGGACCGAACTAGATTTTACCAGAGTAACAGATCGTACCATATGGGGTGCGGGCGTGGGGACGAGGGATCCTCCGAGCGGCAGGGGAGGGTGGTAGCTATGGTTGTGGGTATGTTGGTGTTGGTGCATATGCTGATGCTGATGTTGATGGACCTCCCCCCCAAGGCCATGGAACGGCCGTACCGGAGCGGGTCCCCTCCCCTCCGCCGCGGCAGGTCCGGGCCTGTCCTGGGATGCTAGGAACCGACTGTCCAGCTCGCGACGCAACATATCTTGCTCTGGAAAATAAACAGATGGAAATCTTAACACAGAGAAGAAGAAAAGGAAATTTTGTCCCCCTCATGGATTGGGAAAGATCGGACAGGAGGGCAAAACGCTGCCAGCTGATTCTACACAAGTTAGCAGATGATTACTGATGTGCCAATGTTTTTTTACACTATGATGGGGTTCTTCCACAATGAATTACATCACTTCTAAAACTTGTATGTTACATTCAGTTACAGGGTAGGAATTAATGAATATCAAGTCAAAAACTTTTCCAAATTTTTAAATTCTTTTTCGTATCGTAATTTCTGTCCAAATTGATGCTGTTTGACTTTTACTCACTTTATAATTGCCATTGGAAGAAACTACTGACCCAAGCAAAAATCTGACCAAATTACCTTGTGCTGTTTCATAGATATCAAAATAGTGTGCAACAAGGAAAAATCTGGCATAACCATTGACGGTATGGTGTTTATTCAATCTATATATCATTGCCAAATTTTGCTGATGCTTCAAAACAAGACACAGCCCAGACCACAATCTACGTCAGCACCTTAACGATAAGCAAACCAACAGAAGAATACAGTGAGTGAAAGTAGGAGAGTTTTCTGGATAAGGCAGAGTCCTTACATCCCCAGCCAGCGACGCTGTGTGCATGCATGGTTGTTACGTGTTTTGTGTACGGGGCAAAATGTGTTAGTAGAGAGAGATTACAACAGTGTAACAACACTTATTAAGAACTGCCAATGTTTCATCATCTTACACAGACATGCAACATTCAAGCTTTGGTTCTAGATAGTGCAACTTAATGAGTATCTTAACAACCACAAGATCATACAAAGCCATGTGTCCACATTCTGTTTCTGCTTTTTTTATAATGTAGCACTCACAGCATGCAAAAAACTATATGTGGTAAGAAAGCACATGCTATATCTTAATTAACATTGTAGACATCACATGCAACAAATAGAAACAAGTGCTTAAGTACATACATGTATATTGAATATTGATTACTCTATATAATGTTTCTTACAGCTATCTTGAACTTGTCAAAAACTTTCTGAACATTACATGAACACAATATGAGTGAATAACATTTTTATCAATCATTGTCAATGAGTAACTGTTTCTTTACATTAGTATGGCCATTATGACCTGATTCCAACAAAAATGCTGTTAACAACACTTTAAAATATTTTTGAGAGGTTACAATTATAGATAGAGCGACAAGTTCCTCACCCCTACCTGCCCCGAACGAGGGACCCGTACCGGGGAGGCTAAAGCTTGACGACGTTAGCGGAGGTGGCGGCGGTAGCGTGGAGAACATGCTCATACTGTGGGGCGTATGAGGCGGTGGTGGCGGCGGACCCAGGCTGGGGGAGAACGTCGGCGTGTGGCTGGTCAGCGAAAGTGAAAAGCTCGGGTTTGGTCCTACGATCGGTGATATGTGCGGCGTTGGGCCAATCCGTGGAGGTTGATGATTTGGACTGGAAAAAGAAAATGAGACTGTCAATATTGAGTACAATTACGCTACTAGCCACATCTGGTTCAAAGTTCGTGTAGCCAAAGGCCCGACTTCGCGGTGGGTCTGGGCACTACTGGTAAGAGTTGCAACGTCCTTTGTGGAAGTTTAAGCTAGAAGCCCAGCCAATAGCTCTGTGAATGGGGGAACTAATGGCATTGAACCTCTGCACAAAAAAGAACCCAAACACTTATCAAGAAGAGTATGGGTGATCAGGTGTGCTTGGCTAAGTCAGACAAAAGTGTCATATCCTCAAGACTTTGTCATGCTTTGTCCTCAGACAGAGGGTTGACAGCTTTACTTTCTTCATGTGCGTCAAGGAGTAACTCCTTCAAAGGACCCGTCAATGTGTCCTACACATGTACAGGCTCTTCTACAAGGGCACATCGAGGAGCTACTTTGTCCTGAATTGACGTAACTACACCAACAGTGGAATTCCACCAAGCTTGTCCAGAATTTCACATCGGTATCATGACTTCTGATCCAGTAAACTTGACCCTGGGCCCTTCTTCCTTCTCTCCAGGAAGTTGAACATTCCCTGCAAAGTTGGGATGTTTACTTCTCGTAGTTTGACTATAACATTGACAAAGAGTAAATGTCATGTCTGATAGCTTAGAATACAGTGCAGATGTTGTGTGGGTGCAGTATCCACAGTAATGTTTTGTTTTCATCAGAAGTCCAGCTAACCAGTGGTCTAAATATTGGGTCAGATTTACAAAAAGAAGCATATAACCTGTTACCTGAAGAAATCATTTTCAGAAGCAATTTCTAGGAATAGTACAGGGCAATTTCTTTCTTCAAGAACATACATACAGCTGTTCCAATGATCGTTCCAACTGAACCTTGGAAGCTATGGCGTACATGAGTGTTTCCTACCAGTTCACACATAGGAGACCACCAAACACACTCTTGTGACATCCTGATATAAACACTTGGATCTGCTGACGGCTACCCTCAAACTGTCAACTTGCAAACACAGGCCACAGGATCCATATGCAGGGCTCTGCGGATTAAACCCTGTCAGTTTGCCGAGAAAACTCATCACAAACGCACGACAACCCTTAAGTTGACAAGGTTGACCACAGACGGAAAGTTATACATCAGCACAAACAGTGTAAAAATTTGGAGACAAACTGGCAAAAAGCGAGCTCCATGATTAGGCCATTATGAAGCCGGTGTGACCGGCAGTTGTAAACATGCTATGTAAAAGAAGGGCAAATTTACTGGGTGGTTTCTAATCCCTTCCTCTATCAATCTGGACACCAGACTGTTGGTTTGTCAGTCTTTTTCTGGGGGTTTATTTTTCCTGCTGTGGTTTGCTTTGACTAGATCACTGGCCTTTTCTTCCCACAGGAAAGATCACACATCCTTTCCACACAAAAAGGAGACAGGGGTTAAGTCTGACTGACGATAATGGGTGTGCCTTGACCTAGTGTTTGTACATGTACCATATGTTCCACATCAAACTTCAGCAGCTCCTCATGTTCACTACATACTATAGTGCAGAATCCTGAACTATAGTAGAAGCTGTTTAATTGCACACACCATTTGCTGGCGTACTTCGTGCAATTATCCGGTTGGTGCAACAATGCAAAGTTACCCAGCTGTACTGCCGTGGTTTGGTATTTTGGTATTCCGTGCAGTTAACAGAACTGTGCGGTAATCCGTCGTGCAATTAACTGGATTCTACTGTACTATACTTAGGAGGTGAACGAATGCCAAATTGAAAGTTCAAGCAGAATGTACAAGTGAACTAGTTACCATTTCTGAGTATTAACATTAATCTAAGTCAGTGATGTCATTTAAGGTTTGTGGCCGCAGATGCTAGATCTTTACATCATGAATGGCAAGGCCCCAGAGGTGCTGCCAGAATGGGCTGGTTGTCTAGGCTGAGTTGGACCTGATCCCACAAGTTGTGTGCATCATTGGAGCAGATAACATCCAATTACTCCCCATTCTCTGGAGGCCCACACACATTCCCTCTGCTCATTTTCATCTCACAAGGCTGGCTGAGCAGTTTAACTGGTGAGGAATTTATTTCAGGCATGAGATCTCTTCTGAAACAGTATGCATTTGGCACACACACACTTCTGCAGAAATTACACAATTTTGCTATATAATCTATATAATAATTCCATAACACAACTGTGCTCCAAATATATTTCACCACAGTTGTAAAATCATTTTATGCCCTAAGGAAAACTCAATTGACAGTGAATATTGGTCAGTCATTGCCTTTGTGCTGTTGTATCTTCTGTACATTATGCATTCTTTTAAAGGTACACAAACTACAGAGACGTTTTGACAAATTTTAAACAAATCCTGAAAAAAGTTGTAGCAGCACTAACAGTTACTGTTATCTTACATTGATCTAAGTAAACTGTAAAGGTTACTGGCAGGAAATGGGGAATCAGACGTCTATGCCTGACTCAACATTCTCACTCCATCAGTATTTCAGTTGTTTCTACACCAAAACATCCACCAGACAGTAACAATATTGTCATGGAATCCAACAAAAAATCCAAGAGAAATCTGTTTCAACATGTGCTTGTGTTCCCCTTTGCTTTAAAAGTTTGTGTACAGTTTTTGGGCAAATGCTACCACTGATGTGTACATGAAAATATTATTTTCTATTACCACCCTTACAGATACTACAGTTACGGTAACTACCAAACAACATAAAAATAACAGTTACTAGTACTCAAGCAACTGAATAGATTTGAGACTGTTCTCTGAATAACTGTAATCTTCAGTATCTTACTACCTTACTATCTAAATGCCTAACCTTCATCGACTTGGCATTGTTTTACCTGATAGTTAGATATGGGGGGGGGGGGGGGGGGAATCCATACTTCAACTTCCACTTGACCTTGCCCAGTGTTATTTGAGAGCTTCCCCAACTGATCCGTCCTGTTCCTTATTATATTTAATAAGTCAAGGGGATTACCATTGGCTGCCTCTCACTCAGTTCCCAAATCTGGTCTAATCCCCGTCTAATCCAATAATGCTGCTGAGTGACTCATCTTGTAATAACAGAAAAGCACAAGGAAATTCCATCCACATGGCCTTGGAAAAGGGTATGGTTTTTCAACTTTAAGTGCTTACCAACACCAGACAGATGTAATTATGCAGATTCAATCCATTTCAGCTTAAAAAAGGCGATTAATTTATAACAGGTTGTAGCAAATTAGATATGTAATTACATTTGGACAAGATAAGAAATCAATTAAGAATGTTAACTACAAATGTATGTAACTGAGTGATGAGTTAGAAAGAAACTGTACATACCAGAAGCTTTTCCAGAAGTGTAATCAAACACCTGGCCTACTTACATGTGCAACCAGGGGACACACCTTAGTAGATAAAAGTGCTACTTCTTCTTTTATACCACAAATTAACATATATCTTATAGGACATAAGGGAAGTCAAAGGATCTTGAACAATGCAGTTGGTATTTTCTCGGATAAACCCATTCAGAAGACTACAAAAAGAAGTAATCTATGAGGAAATCTCCTGGAATTACCTGTCAATAGGTCATGCATATCAGGGACTATAAAGACTTTGGAAGATCACTTTTAATGATAAGAACGGATCAAAGGCTTACACTGCAAATTTATTCTGGGAGACAGGTGGACTTTCTTCATGTAATGACATGAATTATGAAACCCACACCCATAATTTGAAATCATTTTACTGAAAAGCAATCTTTAATGCTGGGCAACACAACTGTTTGAAAATGTTTACAGCACATGAATGTCAGCATATGTGGATATCTTACTTTCTAATATCACAGTGTCTCCTCTTTTCCAGGGCTTTTGAAGGCCCTTTAATTTAGCAAACTTTCTTCCCGGAGTTATCAATCTGTGATCAGAAACCTTCAGTAGGTCAGTTTAAAACAAGACTATTGTCTGACCACACCTGGACAGTCCCCCCAAACTTCACCTGCACCTGATTATCACACCAGGTACTCCACAAAAACCTGCCTTTCATTTGGCTAACAAGCTGGAATGAAGACTTGATACCCCTAAGCCTGCTTCAATAACCTTTCTGGGTCTGGAGATTAACTCAGACAATCCTCTTGTCAGGTGAGTTTGGAGTCTGACATCTCGGGGGATTTAGGCAGTATTGCTCTGGGTTGGCACAACAACTTGTAATGAATAGCTAATCTCAGCTGAGCCCATCTCAATGATCCTTTAATCCTGCAGGATTTAGCTCTGTCTCCTTTTGAAACCTCAGCAAGAGATTCAGTAGATAAGGAGGGAGGGGGAGGCAAAGGGGACCAACCAAAAGGGTATGGGACCATAAAGGTGAACTTGTTAGCTAAGACTAAGAGGGTACAGTAAACCATTACCGTCATGTCAACTACTGAACAATATGGACTTGATATTTCTCCAATACGCAGCTACTACTTTGTGTGACGTTTATCAATCTTGCCTAAATTAAACTCAGAGGGATTTGGGGGCAATTAGTAACCAAAAACATAAGGCAGCTTAAACATTCCTCAGGCATGAGCGCACCTTTCCACAACTGCATGTCTGTGCTTCATAAAACTTACTCCAAATCCAAGATTTCCGTGCTGACTCCTGAGACTATTGCTCTAACTGAGTTGTGACTATAGACCATTGCTGCCAACTGAAACACAAGTTAGCCTGGGGCGTCCTTGGAATTTCCTTACAAAAACCCCGGAGTAATCTGGGATTACAGGATCTATGGCTTAGGTGATTTCCTTGCAAGCGTGGCATGAGGTCATTCTTTGCCATCCAAAAGATCTATCTTGGACTCCATGTTACAATATCAATTTGACTTCCGGCACATCTTGATCCTGCTATCTTTTGCCTCTTCCACACACTTAAAAAGCCTCTCTCATTTCATCTACTGGTAACTTCATTTTTCATTTTCACTTTTCCGTTTATCTGTAAGTCATCTTTGATCATCGTCATACACAACATGGTAGAGGTACATGTACAGGCAGATATGTATTTTTTAAAGAAGTTTAACTACCCTGGTCACCAGAGAACAGCACTAGCTGGCCCGCGCGGCAGCATAAATGTCTGGGCCGGCTAATACGATTTACAGGGCACGTTGCTAGGGGCTTGAGGAAGACTCTCAGCCGCTGAGCGCTGTTCTCTGGCAACGAGGGAAGAAAGGAACTACATAGAATCGCAGGTTTTTTAGAACGTGTTGTTAGATGGACTACTTCTTATCAACTCACAAACAATCTATCACACGTTTCACGATAACAAAATGAACTTGTTCTTACCTTGTCCAAGAGTTGGTCTTGCTGAAGGCTGTATCTCTGTTGATGCTCTCCTTCTCCTTCTCCTCGTGCCCTCGACTGTGGTTGTGCACCTGGCTGTGAGAATGACTGTGGCTATGCGAATGGGAATGGCCGTGGCTTTGACTAAGTCCTTGGCTGTGACTATGACTATGACTGTGACTGTGACTGTGACTGCTATGACTGTGGTTATTACTGAGACTATGTCCGTGGCCGTGGCTGTGCACGTAGCTATTGGTACTGTGGTGGTTGTTCACGACCGCTACTCCGCTCGGCGCGGACGAGACAGGCTGCTCCCGTTTCTCATCGCGATTGTGGTTGAGGTTGGCGGTTATTGAGGAAATGCTAAAACTACTGTTGAGAGTGGTTGTTGGCGGTGCCGCTGTAAAACAAAAAGAGAAACAGAATACATGAGACTCCTGTTACCAATTTATATAGTTGGCAAGTAAATCTCATACAACTGGCATTTGGAAAGAACGGAAGACACTTAAGTGGCATTGCAGAAAAATACAATAACCTTGGGTGAGATACATCATACATCAGCATCATAATCATCATAAATGACTTGCTAGGTCCACTATCTCCTTCCAGAATCCAGACATCTCTGTCCCCAATAGCATTCTTACATCATACATACATGTATACACAATGAAACATGAGTAACATTGTTTTATGTGCAAAAAGGCAACACTACTAAACCAAAACTTTAAAGGCATGGTTATGGCTTGTCTAGGCATGGTTATATGGCTTGTCTCGTTTTCTTTACATGAACTATCATTCAATAAAAATTTGTTTTTACTACTAACATGCGATGATTAAAACGAAGGCAGACCACATTGGTCCCAGATCCAAGACCCCATCCAGGAAATCAGCTCCCATATCCCAGGGCACCCCAGTCAATTGAAAGTGACTTTTGCCTAATGCCTAGCACATCACAACAACAGAAGTTCCCAATTTCGTCTATCTCTTCAGAAGCCCCAGGTTTACTGATGGGGGCACATGCCTGCCCTCCCCTCCCCCATGGGTGGCAGACATCCCAGATGAGTTTATTGTTCTTACCCCAGGTATAAGGAGATGAAAGTTCCACCTGATTGATCTAAGCTAAATAAAACATCAGATTTCAATTTGGGAGATTCCTGGACTCCTTCAGGGATTAATCACAGGTCAGGAAGGTCAACTCAACAAAGTCTAGCTTCCTTCAGGGGCTGTGTCCTGACACACCTTTGTCCCATTAGTAGGGTTGATGTGATGAAAGTAAGTAACTCGACACCAACATATATATATCAATCCATGGTCAAGGGACAACTCCATACTATTCTCCTTAATCTACTTTGAGCTATAAGCCGGGTCTCATGTATACTTAGTAAAGCAAAATGATGGAAAATGGATATTGAATATCTCACAAGAATTTCTTGAATACGAGTTGATTTGGCCGTCAAAATCCAAGGTTGTCTCAAGAACCTGTCCCCCTGCTTGTTGGGATGGACAAAAATTTTACCCCATCCATCAAATAATCTGAACTTCATAACATGAAATGCATTTTTTCAGGTGAGTATGACATTAGCAAAATTACAACACATTAACCATCATCTTGTGATATTCCAGCGATCTGTTCTATAATGGGACACTTTTATTCTATCCCACAGCTGCTTGAAAATGCGCCATCACCACTGAATGAGGATCAATGAAATTCAATCTGCACATTCTGCTTTGGAGCTTGGAGCTTGGGATCCATTTGCGACCCCACAAGTCACGCTGAATGATCATACCTATCAATCTCCAGAACACTAACATCAAGATATATCGCACCGAATCTGATCCTGATATGCACTGGAAATCGTGAACAGATTTTCTGTCATTGTAAAAAGACCTATCTCACTCTCCTGCCAGGCTACCTTTGTTTCTCATTTTCCTGCCCAGACTGAGATTATGAGCTTTAAACACAGGGTCTGTGAACCTGACCTTGCCATTAATGCACAGGGCTTATCTTATTTATCTGATGCCTTATCAAATCTGTGAGTCATTACCTACAGCTGTATCTGCTGATCTAGGGAGAGGTCAGGGGCAATCTTTAACAACCTTATCATGCTTCAAGGTCTTGTGTTAAGAGTTCTATACAAGGTCATAAAACTTCTAATTATTCAGCTCAATTATTCTTCACATTTACAATGAAATGCTTACATGGCTGATTGTTTACCTTACCAGTCAGCCATAAACAGTTGTTTCTGATTCTATGTCAAGCAAAATTTGAAGGACAGAAGGAAGGATAGTCTGTTTTTAAAGACATCTTTTGCAGCAGAGCTGATGAGAAACACGCCCTTCCGTTCTGACTGCCATGCACCTCCTGACATGTTGTCACCAACACATGTACCCTTCTAACCATCAGCCAATTTGGGTCATGAAAACTTGTCCATGCTACCTGTCAGTCACTCTCTGGCTCCTCATAAACTCCAATCTGACCTGATTGGATAATGGTTAGTTGGACCCTGCCACTCATTTCAGCCATTTCTGTGACAATAGCAATGGCTAGTTCCAAACAATGTTACAATAGAATAAAGTAAAGTTAAGTAAAGTAGTTCCAGCCAGGTAGGAGTGTTGACTCCAGTTTGAGTCGCTCTTCAATTCTGTCCTTCAAACTCTACACACTGACTAATAAATTCAGTTCAGAGCTGGCCTTTGAAGTTTGAACAGTATTTCCTTAAATATCATGGTCATTCCACGTTACATCAAGGCTTTAGCCAATCAAGATGTCTGCAGTTTGACTATAATGGGTGCAACAGGTAGACCATATACAACACTATTCTGTAAATTTTACCTTTCCACTCTTAGTCTTACTGGAAAAGTGCCACAGCACAGTTTACAGGCTCTACTAAATGTGATGAGCATTCCTGTATGTGACAAACCTGATCAGAACCAAATGTGAAGAACATACAGAGTAACTCAACACATATTGCTTTAATCACCTTTGTGGTACCTAACCTATAACCAATTTCCCAAAGATCACTTCTTACCTGGGACATAATCAAACCAGGGTGAGTAAAATTAACTTTCAATAAAGACCAGCCTCCACCCATGGCACCCTCAAGTCTTTGAAATGGGACATTTACGGAGATTGAATGACTGTACAGATTCAACAAGGCTCAGATGTACCATACTGTTTCCAATTTAGAAGGTCCTGGACGCAGTGATAAACATACTTCTATTCCTGCAGTACCTTGCTGACAATACCTCTTACGCCTGACAGACTTTTTTGACAAGCTATAGATCCTACTGACAAGAACACACAACCATCTATGCAACAAATCTTAATCATCTCAAC
>NC_049989.1:4371261-4396808 GCF_000003815.2 Branchiostoma floridae | reverse complement strand
TGAGTTGCTGCCTAAATCATGTCTAAAAATATGAAATAAATTCTTTCAGGGTATAAGCAAGGGGTATATGATACAGATTATTTTCATATATCTGGTAATAGAAGTACCGAAGGATTTGCAATAGTTCATGTCTTCTCCCAGCCCATGGAACCCAGGGAAGGAATGCAGATACCACCTGCCTTGGATCATCATCACTTATCTGAGGATTAGAGTCTGTCTGCTGGGCTAATCCCCCTGGTATATCCACACAAGGCAGATAAACCTTCACTGACAAGTTTATTAAACAATACACATCGAGGGACGCACCACTAAATTGTCACAGACCACTCTGGGTGACAAAGATTTTAAATATCATATAGGTATGAGAACATTGAGTCAATGCCTGTCTACAGGACCCGTCCCTCCATCCTGAGACAGAAATTTGGTTGCTGGGATTGATGAAAATATTAATTATGTGCTTTTACAGATTTAAGAGAATGATAAATAACAACATGGCCTCCAAATAAATGACTGGGACAAAATAATAAAAGCTGAAGACAGTCCTGAATGATATTGGGCAACATGGTGAACAATTCACTTCAAACAAAAGAAATCTTCTGGTACCAGACAATTCAATACCTGTACCAATATTTTTGTGGCAATTTTGCCCTGCTGACTTTTCCATGTTTTGAAAATTCAATTTGAATTAGCACTGGGATGACATGGCGATGGTTCTGTCAATATTCACACTGGAAATTCACTAAACAAATTATCTCCTGTTCATTTTGACACACACCAGTCCCCCAGACTCCCCTGGGAGGGTGTAATCTTATTTTGGTGCTGATTGCCAATTGGCAAGTTAATTAGTGTTGACAGGCTTAATTCATTGGAAAATGCACTGGCTGCAACACTGCATGAGCATCCAAGGACAATGGAACACCACCGGGAAAATACGCCTGTATCTGTTCTAAAAGCTGACATAAGCTGATAATAACCGAAGATTTAACATCATAAACATGCATGTGTATTGTCAACTTCCCATTGTGATATATAAGAAAGAATGGGTGGTCTGCAATATCATAACCATGTCACAGCTACAACAAGGTTTATATTTGTTGTTAGTCAAGGTCATTTGTTACCACAGCAGCTGGTATTTTGGATGTTTTGTTGGCACCACAGCGGGAGAATCCTAAACATATTGGGGCAGGTGGTGGGTTAACGCGTGGCTTCGGGAAATTTTTAGTCTACATTTTCTTCAGCATCCAATCTGCAAAGTACTCGTACTGTAGAATTTAATGTATCTGGACATGTGACGCAGATGCTTATAGGATAATTACAGTCCCTGCACTCCATACTGAACTGGTTTTGACAATACAATACTGCAGACTTTGTTTGGCATCTGCACAGGTCACTGCCCTGCTAAGCCTATTTTCTACAATTTACTTGTGAAATCATCCATACTGAATCACAGATCTGCGATAACCTTTCCACAACAGGCTTATCAGTGTTACAATGAAGTTCCTATCTGTAACTTAATGGACACATGTCTCTTTATGTGTTGGACCTAAACAGCAAGAAGATAAGATACTTTAAATACTTTTCGTATGACGGTATCCCAAATGTTGATGAGCTACTTTGATTCCATAAACAAAAGGACGAAAAGGAATAAAAACTCCATCTGCACTACCAAAAAAAAGTTTTTTTTTGTAGTGTTCCTTCTTACTCTTACACGGAATAGACAATCACACAGTAGAAAGCATTGCTGAGAGTAGAGTAGTGTGTTCGAAGTCCCTCTTCACCAAAATTGGTACATAATAACCTTCTGAATCCAACCTTTGTTCTAAGATTAGAACCTACCTTGCTGTGCCTGTAGCCTATCCAGGGTGGGGAGGGGGGTTCCCTGGGGGGACCAGATAGCAATGGAACCCTGGTAGGAGATCATAGCATTGTCACCAAGAGTTTGAAACAGGAGCAAGCAGGTTTGGGAAGATCTTCTTTCAGTTTCAGCAAGTTCTCTGGTCTCAGTCACTGTTCCGATATCTTGTCTTATGCCACGCGGCAATTGATCCGGGACTAGGCAGACCCGTGGATGACTGACACGTGATGGGTCTTCACTCCTCACTGTCCTTTCTCTCACAAGAATTCCAGCAGCTTGTGGTGGAAACAATGTCCAAAACTGTCAACCAGAGGAGCACGAACTGTACTTACTTGTGTGGCACAAGAAGTGTCTTCAGGGAAGCATGACGATCCAGCGTAGACTGGGCTTTGGGGAAAGTCTACAAGTAATCCAACAAAAGCAGCCTGTGTGCCGTCCACAAGTGCGACCAGTGAGTCACACTCACTCAGCCTTCCACACCTTGCCAATGTGTACTCACAGATCCTGTTTGGGTGTGTCAATCAAGGCACAAAATGGCAGACATCAGATTTCACCACAGCTCCAGTTGTCCTATTTCAGACACCAAGACCACTTCACTGCTTTCCTACGAAGTTGTAAGCAATCCCTGAAACTTCAGCAACCTCCCAAAGCTCAGAGTCAAGTCAGAGCTGCAACAGAGTAGACCTAAGCCCTCCAGAAATTATGGTTCTTGCAGCAGGTCTGGCCTGGATAACTGCCCCAGTCGTCCCTGGGAGCTGCTTTCCACACACTGAGGGGCCCCACTAGTGATGGATGACAGGCGTAGAGGCAAACAGCAACACAGAATGTGTCCCTGGCTCCCCAGTCTGCCGCAGCCTTCCCAAGTCTGACATTGTCTGGTTTAGTTAACCCTGCCTCCCCCAGATCCGCTGCCTCCCATTGAGAGGTCCCAGCGGGACCCTGACAGATTTGAGGGGAATTCGTTGGCAGCCGGTTTAATTAACTCAGAGATCAGAGGTTAATCACAGCTGACTGTGAACCCTGGCAAGCACACAACCCACCCAATACACCAGGGCCAAGGGCAAACGCAGGACAATACACTGGTCCATGGCACCCACCTATACAAAAAAAATTGAACCGACAATTGCCAACAATACTGCTGTAGCAAATGTCACTTGATTTATTACTAAAGCGTTGTGCTCAACTTCAAGGGCATAACATCATATAAGAAATCAATATCATTATCTACACAAGATCGATGGAAGACGTTATGATTATTGAAAGAAAATCCAAGATCTGTAATTTCAGTGTTCTGGAGATAAGTCGACTTAGTAGACCTACTGTAGATCCGATGTTATGCAGGATACAAACAACTAAGATTAGCAGTGGTTTTATTCATGCCACCCACCGAGGTTGATTTTATTTAGTTTAATAATTGGATTTTGACCACAGAAGACTAAACAAAATATTATCATCCTCGTCATTACAAGAGTCTGGTTTAAAGGAGTTGTTTTTAAGCCTTGTCAAATACTGCATGTCTCCAAAGGACGAGTCTAATAAGTGAAAAATGACTGGGCTGAAGCTTGAGTGCTCTTGGCTCACAAATTTCAGACCTTTGTTATTGCCAATTTGTTCCGACTAATTGACTGGTGAGCTGACTGAAAGCAAACATGAAATACATGTACAACACAAGATCACATGTTATACAAATATTGTTAGACTAACATTAACAACCTGAACATAGCCAAATTCTGCAAGGCTTCAAAAATCGTTAAGCTTAAAACAATTATATGCCTTTTATCATTATCATTTTTAATATGAAATGTTTTTTTTCTGAAGACTTTGATGCAAATCAATTGAGACTGTTTGAAGTACAGTACTTAAATTCCAATAACGTTAATTGACATGATAGTTAACGAATGTACCTCATTGAATCAATATCTGTGGGTACCATAATACCTTACAATATATTATATATAAACATGTACTTATATGTGACGGTTTTACATGTCACAGGAATGACGCTATCCTTGCTACCACAAACCAAAGAACTGATGGGTGTCTGCCCAGTTTAAGAGGTCATGGCAAGGATAAATTACACACACATGCTGAAATTAGCATGGAGGTGCGGAAAATGTCCGTCTGTGTATTCAGGGCTGCTCAGGTCAGCTCCGAAATATTTGCGCTGATCCACAGCTAAGACCTCTAATCCCTCATGTGTGGGGAGACAAACCCCGAACGCACATGGGAGACCGCCCTGGAAAGTCTGCCAATTCATTTCAGCAATCCCGGCTTGTGTTGGGAGGAGGAGATACCTATTCACATATTTACAACTTCTTCTGGCTGCTTTGCCAAGAGGAGTAAGGTCAGGGGGTTTCAGATGAGACTTGTCTGTGAATATCATGTCATGGGCAAATGCTGTGGAGAACTGACAAGGAGATATGGCTCAAATTTCGGATGACAAATTGCAACTGCATACTGTACTGGGGCAAAAATGAGAAATGAAAACTGGGCAAAAACAAAGTTTAGCATATTCTGCACATTTTCAACACTGAAGACCAGTAAATTACCAACAAAAATTTTATCATATCTGCTGTGGAATAGTTCCTCCCTATCTTTACCACATGGCCTTATCAGTTGGTTACTCATGAAATGTCCAGTTGGTGATAAACAGATGGTCACAGGTAACTAACCTCTAGGGGGTTGATACTGGGAGAGAGCGAGGCAAAGGGGATGGAACCAGATTTAAGAGCTCTTCATCCCTAAAGACAGCACCATCTGCCTCTGATTTGGTAGTAATTCTTTAATCAGGAGCATCCATGCCAAGACACACAACCTTGTTACTCTTGACAATGAGGGAGAAATGAAAAATTCCCTAAACCTAAGCCCGAAAATCAGGACCAGCCCCAGCATTGAGTCCACCAATTGACCCCACGACCCCGGGAGTCTGGGTGGAAATTAGTGTGAACAAATTTGGTGACCTTCCAGCCCTTGGGTTGACCTTGGGTTCCTCAATGCTCTGCTCCACACAACAGGGGTGAATTTGGAAACACATTCTTCAATCCAACTGATGGTTGAATGATAGGAATAAAGATCAGCTCCAAACACTAATAATTTGGAGAACTTACGCTGCAGGAAAAGCTTCTTACTGAAAGGCCTTGAGGAAGCTTATGTGTGCATTTAGCTCACATATTATACGGGAGACCCTGACCATCATTTAACCTGCAACAGAGTGATTGTATAAAATCATCAAAGTGGTGAATGCACAGTGTGGGCAAGCAAGATAATCACAAATCAGCATAATGCTATCATGTGCCCTTGCATCTGCAGTTGAGGCTGCTGATGTTTGATCTCTCCTTCAAGTCTATACATGTATCCAAGCCACACACAGGGTAGGAAGGGGAAAGACAAGATACTGTCAGTCAACAGTAAAAGTAAAGAAACCGCTCGCTATGTTTTCCATTCTGAGCTTCCACCAAAGATAAGATATACACACAAAAAATAGCTAAAAATGTTATGAAATTTTCCCTTTGAATGCATAGACCATCATTCATAGCAGTAAGACAATATGACTTCCAGCTAGCCCATACACAGTACATGTACAGGGGACCAAACACAACTAGACACTTTTTGGTATCATATCATGATCATAGAATCTGGATGAATTGTTTCAACTTTAATAGACTCATTTTCATCATATTATTTATCAAAGATCATGTGAACTACATGTGCATCTTATCACTCAGGCTGACATCAGGAAACGTCTAAAAGAAGGGTCAATGAAAGAATGGTTTTGAGTTTATCTCCCTGTTTATTTGTGGGCTATTTGTAGATGGTCTGCTTACAGAGGTGCCAGTCAAAACATCAACCTGTCTTATCTAAAGACCTGTCACACAGCAGGATGTGTGTTTTTCCCTCCTCGTTTTTCTTTCACATACCAGTTCCATATCTGAAGCTCTTTATTGTGTCAAGAAAGCCTTGTTATACTTTCAAATTCTTTCTGATGAGATTGAAGAAACTTGATCAGTAACAGAGGACTTCCATGTGGCACTGCTACAACATTTTCATTAAATAATTGAATAAAAAGAAAGAAAGAATCAATTAGTGAACTGTTTGAAGATGAATTCTGAGCTTATTGAGGTCCAGAATTAAAGTTTCACTTGTATTTCATGTCCAGAATTGTATATTATTGCCATTTCATTTTTACATGTATAATTATGTGGCTCGTAGATCTAGCCTGGGTGCCATCCTAATAAGTTTTCTACTGCTCCCATTTTTACTTCTTCTTCTTTCGTGTCATCACTTCACTTTCCTGCTCCATTCCTACTGCAACCCAGTTGTTCAGCACTGAGTACAGGGAGCCACAGAAAACTAACTAGGATGGCACCCAGGTCACATGTCCCTGACCATCCCTGACTCATCAAACTGTAGTACCATGTACCAGGAGGCCAGAAACTCAGGAACATTTGTCTATCAGTGAAAAGAACAAAATCCCCCAATTTGCCAATCCCCCTGAGGGATCAAGGTGCTTCTGGGAGTCCTTGGGATCAATGCTAATCTGATGACAGATCAATATGTAAATCCTGTATCAGCCCACATCCTTTGTACACCCACTATAGCAGAGATATCACTACCCTGGAGGAAATGTTTGGGGCAGTGGAAGTGAGGAGATAAACCATGAAACCTGGCAGATAAGCGGGAACAGAAGCCAGACAGACATCTGATCAGTCTTATCAGCCCCCTCAGACAGACAGCTGCTGTCAGGGGACCAAACACACACTGGCCCAGACAGACCCAGCTATCAGCACTGATAACATAGCACATCAATCCTACACAGATACTCTGACAGTTTTCAGTGATTAGAACTACAAACAATCCAACCAAAGTGGTCGATGTGACAATAGCATTGACAACATGGCAAATCAATCCTGAAGATATACATGGGCAGCGATGAGGGGTCTACCTACAAATAACCCAACTGTAAAATCACTTACAGTATACAGTAAGCTTGTCAGGGTGACTTACAGGAGATAAGGTTACTTCAGGTTATTACAATAAGTTGTTTGTCCTATAGCTTTGTAACAGTGGGGTTCAAGCAGCCACAAACCGATTTCTGTCTGTTTCTACTCATCTCTACTTTCAGACTTCATGTCTTAAACAAATTATATCGCACATTGTGTTCAAAAGTTAAACCAAGAGTCTCTATATTTTGCAAAGTGTTGATGCAAGGCAAAGCATTCTATAATCCAGATACCAAACAGCAAAAGCTAACCTCCTTGCACAGAGTAACAACACAAAGGCTCACCTGGTGGCTGTAACACATACAATGATACAAACAACTGCACAGCACCTCCCTGCAGCTCAACACATGCACAGTGTCCCAAGCAGGGCCTTCTGGGTGATACAGAGGTCGCTAAGGTCAGACATCCTACTCAGAAGTATCCACACCTTCTTCATGCCACCAGCATCAGAGGGCAACACTTGTTTGTTTTGACCCTACATGGTCAGGTGAGGTCACGACCTTTGAGGACCTCATTATCATGGTGATTTCCTGCCTGCTGTTTGGCCTCCTCAAAGTTGAGACTTCCTTTGGGAGGTTCTCTGACTGACTATCAAAGGAAAGAGCTCTTTCAAAATCCCTCTGATACAGAAGTAACATTCCAGTTGGTAGCAAACTTGATAGGACAGAAGGTTGATGAACATACTTGGGGCTTAAGAAGCACTGTACAAAAATTCCCTGCAACTTTTACTTCTTGCATTTACTCCTTGCAGCTATGTAGACTAGTATTCCTACATTTCAAACTTTGTCCATGGCCTACAAAATTGCCAGAGAAGGAACAGGTACTGGTGATAAACATATTTGTTGATGGAAAAAGAAAGCAGCTGCAGTTAGTATCACATAAAGTCGTGAATGTTTCCTGCCTCTACAAGTCTCCATGGAACTTTCTCCGAGTGTCTGAAATTCCAATTAGGACCTTGCGAACAGGTTTGAAGAACTTTGAAGTCAACAAATAAATGAAGGAAATGTATCCCAGATGTTGCTAGCTAACACGAAAATGTTCAGGAGGTCAAGTTTACACCAATTAGCACTACTTTTTATGGCAAAAGTTTGTGATTATCTCTGGCCCTTGTGACTTATTCCCCAGGTTATGTACCCTGGGATGGTGATTATTTTTCTAAGCAGCCCCCACAGGCAAATGAGGTTCTTGGGGCAGTTTCTTGGCAATAATCAGAGAAAACGAAAATTCGGAAAAAGAATGATTTAATTTGAGATGGTTTTCTCTCTGATCTGTACTATAAACTCATGTTCATACTTTGTTTTCTTTGTATGGACATTTGGCTAATCATTGGTTAAACTCCCTGACTTCTTGCAAAAAATTAAAGGAGTAGAAACGTTAAACAGAAAGACACAATATGCTTGCTGACTCTGAACCCCACTCTTACATTTGTACATTTGCAGAAAACTTCCTAATAAATAGCATTGTGAAGTTTTACCATTCTTTCATTTGTATCTCTATATTCTCACTGCTTGTTTCAACCCTCATCAAGTTCATGGCCAAGGAAATTTTGCCTTCCGAGAAGGAACAACAAATCACAGTCGGGGGCAAAACTGATTTTAACTGATGGGATGCTTTCCATTTGAACCAGGAGCCAACATAAACCCATTCCGAGCAAAACATTCTGTTCCTTGGCCTTGGAAAAGAACTTTAAGCAGGCGGCTGGTCCTTTGGTTTCCCCGGAGGGTAGTGAGTAATGTCTGTTTGCTGTGAGGGGGTCAGAGGATTAACCTGTAAATCAGGCAGGGAGAAACAGCTGTTACTGGGGATAACTACAGCCAGCCTATCATCACCTGTTAGCACAGGTTTCCTGGGCCAGGTAGAACCACGTCTTGACAGCAATAACTTTCACTTCAGGTACATCTTATAACTACCCAGGGTAAGCAGAGCAGGACTATCAGAGTTAAACTGCAGTTTCTAGTTTGATTTGTCCACCTGCTCCTCTGTCATTCCTGCAATCCCGCTGCTGTAAAGGTGTAATCTTAAGAAATGTCCCATATTAACAATTATGGTTAACCTAGGGCAGGTTCAAAGCAAGGGGCTGATCCTTCACTAATGCACTTAATCCATAACACCAGGTCCAGATGGGAGGATGGTTTGGACAGAAGCCTGAAGCTTAACCCTGCACCTCTTGGGGGAATAAATATCCCCTGGTTGCCATGGACACAGGACAGAGTGTGCCTCTGAAGTAGCTACATGGAGATTAAAGATAACACACATGCAGGTGGGTGGGCTGCATGGAACAGCAGACTTGCTCAGCGCCCACTGATCAGCTATTTCACAGTTTCGCTGCAACATCTTGAAAATTCTCCCTACAATACTCCCAGGAAATGGGGTATTTCAAAAAGGTGGCAGGGATTCAACATGCGTCCAGTTTATCATACCTCATTCTTTCTCAGAGTCTTGGGAAAGAATCAACTGCCTTGAGGTGTGAAATTTTAGGAGACAAACCTCAGGCTGATGGAGAAAGTTCAGGAATCTTTTCAGTCTGTTTTAACATTGAAATCGACATTTGATACAGTCAACCTTGTGAAAGGAGAGATGGATACAGCATTTTAAGGCCAACTCCTAGGTCATTTCACTAACCTAAACATTGTCAACAACACGAAAGTTCCTTACCTGGAGCGGATAGTGTTCTTGTCTTTTCCTTTTAGCACAATGGCCACCCATATACCACACAGACTACTGTCTGTCTAATGGCACAACCTCGAGAGCTTTCCCTTTCTCTACAACCACTTTCCCTTTCAGCCTGACCCTCTGAAGCACCCGTCTGGGCCTATTTGGCAATGACACTTCCAGACACCTGGGAAACTTCAGTTTATGGAGAAGCAGGAAAGCTGCAAAGTTGTTGGACATCAGGCAGAATACCACCCACATTACCGGGGCTGTTTCTCTTTATTCTAATAACTTTTCAAGTCATTCTACTGGCAAAGGCTCAAAGTTTGGGAAGTTCATTGACAGAGCTACAATCTTCTAACCAGCAAATGTCATGGTCTTCAGTTCTAATTAAGAGACTAACACACAGGATTAAGGAACTGTCATGTCTGACGTATTTAGCAGGAAAAGCAGCCTTGCAGGCTCTTGTTGGAGAGGAAATGCCAGGGTCTGGGGTGTAAGTGTTGGGACCAGCGGTCGGAAATACCTTTCCACTACTGGCTTGGTATCAGTGCCTTCATAGTGAGGAATTTTAATAGTAACTGCCAGTGGGATTATCCCCATGACCCCTTGACCTGATTGTTCCTGCTGGGAGACATTTTATCTCAGGGCTAAGTTTAATGTTACAGTCACTTTTGCCATTAGCAGGGATAGGAAGAAATCAGTTTCGTACCTTTCAGCAAGACGCTTAGACAGACGATTTCTTATCAACTGCACGACATCAGACCTTGACTGTAATGAAGTAAAACTGACACAAATACACAGCTAATCCCAAAGAGACATAAGCTCTTACCATATTACAACTAAAATGTGGGATAATTTGGTAAGAAAGCTGAGTCAGGGTCTGAGTGATTGAACATGAGGAAACTGTAGAGCAGAACCCTCTCCAAGGAGCTGCCCTCTGTTGATTCTGGGCCTGTCAGTTCCCAGGAAATGTTGCCATCGCCCTTGTTGCTATAACCCCGACCCCGAGGCCTGGAGAAAACAACTGTTCAGCACACACAAGAGACGTCCGCCCTGCACATGTGTGTAACATATTGGAATGCCCTGAAATGCGCTGAAATCCGACCAAAGTGTCAGACAGAAAACAGCACGGTCCTGTATCACGAAGAGGAAAACATACAACAGGGCACCACAATAACTTTGTGTGCCAAACACACCCACCCTTCCTCCCTTGCTTGCATACCACGTTGGACGTCCTCACATAATTGCTTGACTTACAAAGTGCAAGTCCTTGCTGCGTTGAAACTCGAGACCATCCTAAGTCAACCAAGTAATGAGCTTGAAAAGGCAATGAAAGAGTTTTTGCACACATAGCCATGAACCTGGCCTTCCGGAGGGCGAGGGAATTGGAAGTTGGTCATGTGGAGCACAGATAAGGCCATGATAAGGTTTAGGTGATAACCGAGCACTCCTATGATGAAAGAACCCACAGATATGAAGCTTAATTGGCTGGAACTTGTTGACAGGAAAATTCCAGGTGCCCTGGAATTCTTGACTTGAGCAGGATTCTTTACGAAAGTGCCTTGTGAAGTGTTACATCCAATGAGGTCAAGAAAGAAACTTCTCCTTTCCGCATACTTACAGGTCATTCACTCCAATATTAAAGGATACAAGTTAGACATAGTCAAAACATATTACATGTGAAATATCCTGCTTAGTTTGATTGAGTCTGTAGCACATACATGTAAAATAGGATGGTCTTTTCTCAGTCAATGCGAACAGTTCAACAATGTCAGCCTAGTATATTCTCAATGTGAAAAGTTCAACAATACGTACAGGTACATGTAGCTTACCTCTCAGCTTTTCCACAAAGTTACTGTTCATATCCAACGCATCTCCAGTAGACAAAACAACAAAGAGAAAGACCAACTCTGTGCACTGGTTCTTGTTGAAGCATCCACAACTCCTAGTGAAATCTAATATAACCTGGTTGTTCACTTTATGGGCCATGCATGCCTTTACGATACACATGGACACAAGTTGCCTGACGGCTGAACTACTGACCCTTCCTGGTGTCTACTTGTAAGAAAAGGTCATTTTCCCCCACAGACCAGTAACATTACGCTCGCACCTAAAGTCATCCCCCAGGTCAGCTCAAACTGTTCTTGTAATCTGACTTATCTCACCCTGATGGACAATATACCAGCTTTACAACTTGTTCAGGGCATCTGTTAAGGGAAAGTACGTTAAATTGGACACTGCTAACTTTATTAGGCGTCTGGGATAAGATTGTAGGAATCCCTAGGGTTTGAGCTACAATTCGAGTAGTCTAGTGTAAAGTTCAAATAATATTTCATGCAATTTGTAAGCACTGCTGTCCAAATATTTTCACTGTTTGACAGAATCTGATGCTTAATCAGTTTGTCTCCCCCAAAACCTACTTGCTTACTGTAAAATAAGATTATGGAATTAGCTCAAAGCAAGGAGGTTAAAGAATCACAGGAGAGAGCTCAGTCATTAACACCCCACTGCGGGCTATTGTTCAGACCCTCCGGGCCCATTGTTTCCGCTATCCGGCGGCGCGTCTCTGATGACCATGATGGCCGCGGGGTTTCCCGCCATTTCTGATGAGCCCGGACGTGTCAGCCAATCACATGAGCCCAGCCATGACGTCATGCACCGCGATCCCGGCCGAGGACGACCGAGGGTTGCCGAACTGCGAGCGAGATGAGCGCAGTTTCCGCAGATTTCCTTATTTGGGAAGCGAAGGTGACGTGTGCAAACAGTACTGTTGTGGAGAGACCAAGATGGCGATCATGTCGATACTTGTTTCGGCGCTGTGCGACCAAGTTGAGTGAATTTACAGGCATTTTTGTCGCTGTATCCCCGATTTTTTTGTCTCAGAATTATGAACAATATTCTCTACTTCATGTGTCTATTAAAAAATTATTACGCTTGCCCCGCAAAAGAGACTTTTTTTCAACGATAGTAGTGGGCTTGGGTGTGCCAAATAAGTATTTGTTGTTGCTGTTTGCGATCGATTTTTGCTGTTCGTGATGCATGAATTTTGTACTCTGAGGGCTCCGTGGATGTTCATGGCAATGATGGGAAGCAAGATGATATTTCCGAGGAAATTTATTTTGTCGGTATTGAGGGAATTTTTGCCTCACGAGGAACGCATTTTTTTTACACAGATGGCTTGATATCTTAATTTGACAGACTTGAAAATAAAGTTGCATAGCGTTTCTCAAGCTTCTTACAAATACTATGAAATAGCTCCGTGTGTCCTGGGCTATGAAAGCCGACCCAGCGTTCTTCTACACCGCGTGACTTGTTGTTACACACATTTCTGTGGCCCGTGGGGAACTATGCTCGCACTTGCCTCAGGCGAAGTATCGTCACTATTGATATCTGTTTCCTTAGTAAAAGTAGCGCTGTATTTAATGAGAATCATCCTCAAAATCGCTGAAATCCCGGCCCCAAATCGATGTTCCTGGACGAGTGATGTTGAAACTGACTCGTAAACAAAGGCCCACGCTAGCCTGGCGAGATGCAGATTGGGGCAATTAGCACTTCGATGTGATTCACACTCGCGGCAAAGATCGGAACAATAGGAACGCTCTCCTCTCTTTCTTTAACCTCCTTGCTCAAAGTATTGCAATTTCACAAGCATTTTTTGGGGTGTCCAGTACTAGTTCAAACTTTCCTGGTTGTTAGGCAGCTCACACACGATTGCACCGCGAACCTTTCCACGACCATTCACCTGCCATTACATGGAGTTCAACACCTTTAAACCATCTCCTATCAGGAGGAAGAATCTCGAACCTTTATGGTGACATTTCAGGAGTAATGGCCACCACGCAATGGGCTGATCTCTATAAAACTTGATGTACTTTCCAAAGTTCACATGGGAAAATTGAAAGGGGCAAGTGCCAACTTCCATCATCTGACCTTTGGCCCTTCATCCACTTTGGAACCATTACTGGCTGTTTCTTTTTTTATTACATGGCCGTAAGTTAGAGTCCTGGAGTCATATGTTCACCATGGGAACCACTCTCCAGTCATATCGCAGGATTTTATTGGTGTTGTGATGGCCTTTCTGCGAAAACTTTCCGCACATCACCGCACTAACTGATTCTCATATCCCATACCTGGCTGACAATTCTCTCAGATGAATTCGATCCAAGGACACTTGCTGTAAAAACTGTTCCCTGAAGTAACAGTTTGAATGTCTTGTACGTTTGAGTATCCACACTTCATAGCATAAGACTCTGTCACTGTTGGATTGGTCCACATCTACACAATTCGTTGTTGCCCTAAATCACCCAGTGCAAATTTTCCATACACATCTCTATTTATCAAATCTGGAATCCAAATTTGACCTTGGAGAATTAGAATCTAACATCCGTCACCCCATTAAGCACTAAAATGGTGTTCCCCCCGAAAACCACCCGAAATGGCGGCAATTGCACAGCACTTAGTTCTAATGGCCGGTTTTCTGCCCTTCCCCCTGACCCTGGTGTTGCTATGACTACCAATCAGGCTAAGGCCTGTCTTCTGTCCAGGAAATGACCGATAATGAGACCAGTTAGGAAAATTGTTCCGCAAAATTGCTGTAGACAGCAGAGCAAACTGGTCTGTAACAAGTCCTAAGCAGTTACCATAGCTCCCAATCACGCAGCCCCTTGTACAGGAAATGGGAGCAGGGAGAAACAGTCAGGGAAATAGATACACATCACCATTATCCCCAAATGGCCCAGACTCTCCAAATCATTACAGGGGTGGTCCATTGTTTTCTTAGGCATAATGATCCTTAACCCATTAAATAAGTTGTCTATCAAATACATAATAATCTGAGCAAGCCATATTAGATGTTGCTTGGATTATACACACGAATGACTGCACTCCTCAAGTGCTGAGCAAGCACTTTCATGAAAACAGAAAAAATTGTACTTATCTGTTCAACAACCATTAGAAATTACATACATTTACAGTAATCTTCTATACTGATGGAAGTTCAAATGTGAATTTCATTGTCATCTACTGCCAATTAAGATACAGTACTTATTCCAATAATCTTCATGAAAATGATGATGTATCTCACCCATAGGCATCTCACGCATAAACATATGCCAGTAAACAAATCTTATTTCTATCATACATCAAAAACATCTCTAGTGCATGCATTATAGAAATACAGTTCAGGGGAGAACTTACGTCTTGTTACTGGTGGGTTACTGGTGACTGCTCTGAAGAGGTTTTCTGAGCCTGCGTCAGAATTCTGTAACACAGACAAGGAAAATAGGTTGGTTATTTACACAAATACTGTTGAAGTGACACAACACATCAAAATTTGCTTGCAATAAAAAGGACATGAACATAGTGTGAAGTTTGTTGTGTATTCATTTATCAACATGTGAACATATGTACCCATGAAGGCTGCATTGTGGAAAAAACGTTTATCAATAGATCTCACAACAGATGGAATTGTATCTATTGTGAGATAAAACAGGACTGCAATCTCCTCAAATTGATGTCAGCACTGGGGTGGATGTGTTTGACTGCAGAATTATAGTGAGGCGCTGCAATTTTGGTCAACTTCTGATAGATGGCACTTTTGCAACATGGATCACACTCGGCAAATCCTCATGGAAGGCAGCACTTTGTCAGCACTGTATTGCTCATAGCAGTCATAATGCTTCATACTTTAGGACGTTCAGATGAGGTGAAGACTTCTGTCCAGATGTACATCTGGTTTTGGTAATACAGTAAAAATAACTAGACCTGACTGAAATCCATTTCATGCCAAATGGTCACACACTGAGCATGGGTATAGTATTTACTGCTGGCAACTATCAGAAAACACTGGCAGGAATCAAAAGGACACCTGAGGCTTGGAAAAGAGAACTTCTGCACTGTTGTGCCAATGATTGATAATGATTTCATACACACCTGACAATGTGCATGCACAATTAATTTACTCAAGTTAGCATACACATGAACTTCAGACTTGCCCATCACAAATCATAACACTGGACTTGATAAACTGTTACATTCAAATGTCTAAAAACTTCAAGAAAGACTGACTTTACCATGTAGCATTCTAAACAGGAGACTAGGTATAACAAACAGCCTCTCCACAGGACATGGGGACTCCTAAGAGTCACCTCTGACCACTTCTGTCACCTCACAGAATGATAAATTCAAACAAGTCTTATTCCAGACTGTCACAGCCAAGCAGAACAAAACCCACCCAGGTAGTCCAGACACACTTGCTGTGACCTACAAGAAGCAGGGAAGCAGAGGAGTTGTCCAGTTGCATTCGTGAACGCAAGAGTTCATAATGTACACATCCAACGAACAATTTTCTTAGGATATGTGTATACTCTAGAACCCAGAACTACCATAATATCGTCGGCAAGAGGAACAAATGTCTCCATAACCAAAACTGGACACCCATATACTGGCTGTCACACTGGCTATCAATAGCAGTTCTCAAAGCCAGTTAAAGCCCTGTCCAAAGCTAGAGGATCTGGGTGGATGGTAAGGGATTTACCGACATTCACAAAACAGGCTGGAGGCATTAGAACTGACACTGCATGAAAGCCTGCTTGGCAAGGAATAAAAGCCCTCATGCCCTAGTATGTGGTGTATAGCTTAGGGGGCTTTGAAGCCCATATCCCCTACAGCAGCGGCAGCTATTTATTCAGAAAATATGCAGGCTGAAACTGGAAGAAACCAAAGGCGGATTTGAGCAGGGTGACAGCGGGCATCAGCCTTTCATGGTGGCCAGAGGCTGACATAGGACATGTGGAAGGTATCAGTGATCTGCAGGCAAGGCCAAGGGTCTACCAGAGATGTCAAGGAGAAAGTAACAAATATGATATTGTTGTAATGCCATTTTCTGTCTTCAAAGTTTAATTCATTTTCCATAACAAGCATGTCCAGACAAGGTATCAATGAGGTTCCAGGTCATTCAGTTTTGATTTTTTTTACCCATTTCAAAGCTGTATCATATTAGCTGACTCTTATGTTCCAATCTTCAGAAGATTTGTACCAAAGCTCCCTTCCTACTTCCCTATGTTCTGCATAGAAGGGGGACACACCCACCACAATGAAGGCACGCAAAGCCAGCTTACAAATCATTTGAAAAAGTGATGTGCATACTTTCCTTGCTTTTGTGAAATTTTGTGAAATCTCAAAACCGAACATTCGCATTAAGCTGTCATATATCACACAGGTAAAAGCAGAGTGGAATTTTCATTTTACAGCACATTTTCAACAAATGATGTATGGTATACATGGTAAGAAAAAGGTGTGAACAGACAGAGCAACCAGCAAATAAAGTTCACATGATCGGCAACAGATGGGATACGGATCATCATCTGAGAAGCAAGATATCCCTGTTTCCCAGACAGTTGAGTCAACCACAACTTTATCTACCCAAGGGGTACATAAGAAAGATGGCAGCCATCCGACCCATCCTCCTTCAAATCAAACCAAACATGACAAACTTGTCAGCCCTCCAGAAAGTTTGCCTTGCATAAATTCAGTCTCATTTTACCTTGGACAAGACAAATGACTTCCAGCTTTTTTATAGCTTCCCAAAAGATGCTTCCATACATAATCGTCCTCTAGTTGGCCTCCGGGGATGCAATGGAGAGCAGTAAAAATCTGTCTTAAGTTTAAATCTTCCTCCAGTGAGTGATGAACAGATTTATGTTCAGGTGAGAGGGAATCCTCAGAGGTACTTCCAGAGCTGTCGTTTTTTTGCTTGACGATGTTCGTGCTGACAACAAATGCGCGGCCTAATGCCCCTGGTTGTAATATGTGCCCATATAACACCCTCCACCTGCAGTTTGCCATAAAAGTCAACTGAGTGGAATAGGCTGAGGGATCCTTTCTTATTAAAAGTCTCTAATCGCCTGGCTGGTTAAAGTCCCTGGACTGTCGTAAGCGGCGATGACTAACTGCGCAGTGGTCCCAGGGTGCCAATTCGGAAGGAGCTCGATACAATGAACATCCCAAGTCGTGCACAAAATGCAATTTTTGGATACCAAATCCCTCCCAATTCCCCTCCTACATTTCGCTGGCCGTAATTGAATGTAATTCCAAGCAACTGCTGCAAAGAGCTAGGGATCTGGAATTGGCAAGGGCACACAGAAATCCATTTAGTGCTTTACGCAGATGTGGACGCTTGAATAGACCAGTGACAAGAACTTGACTGATCAAAACACATACTATAACACCTCCAACTAAACTTACCAATCTCCAACCATCTTATACATCAATGACACTACAACAAAAACGGTTCACCACAAAGAAACAACACAACTGGAAGCTGACAGAGATGTCACCCCAAAAATATTCCATATATTCACCAAACCAGAAGCTGTGATGTGTCTGCCCAGAAGAGTGAGTGACAGCAGAGGGTCCCTTGGAGAATATTACCAGCTATCAGCTGTAAAGCCTTCATCTCATGCAAGCTCCCAGGAGACACATAGCAACTAATAGGTATTCATATTATGGAGGAACCCATCCCTGCTTGCTGGATGAAATATCCTACATGCACAAATTGAGGAGGAATATGCTGTTCCAATCTGGGGCGTCTAACTCCCTCTAACAAATCATCCCTTGGAAGCTAGCTATAAACAACGCTTTACAGGATAACTACTTTGTCTCGCTACAGAATTCAAGGAGACAGAGCACTTTGGTCACTGAATCAAAGGGCGCAATTAGGATTAAATGACTAAATCATCTAATGCATATCCTTCTGTTCTTAAAATGTATTTCATCTTCAATAAAAAAATATACATGCTGGTGACTGTAAAAGTGTAGAGTAGAATAGAGTAGAGTAGTTTCAGCCAGGTTATCATGCATACCTCTTGCCAATAAGCATTTTTTTTTCAATTCTTCAGTTTCTCTCATTTTCACAATAATGGCATCCATGCCTAGATGAAATGACCCGTCAATTGTGTAATGAACTATCCCTTGGCAGGTACACCCTGACAGATGGTTAGACTTGGACTCAATCAGCACAGAAAAAGTGGGTCTGCCAAGCTGTCCACAGTGGAAGGTCAGGGGTCAAATTGGTCCCTGCTCCAGTTCATCTGGGTGACCTCATGACTACATCAGGCTAGACTGGGTCCAAATAAACACCTCTCCATGTGTCATTATCATCATAGCTTAATTTGTAGACACATGCAAAAACAGAAAAAAACAGAGCAGGATAATGCTAATCATTTGAACTGTTTTCAACTTTTTGTATATTAAATCTAGGGAAACTCCTTTCATTGAAACATTTCCTATAGTACAGAATGATATTTAAAAAACAGTTAAATCATTTAAGCAACTATACATCATTAGAATATCCAATTTACGCTAACAATACCTAATTCTACTCAGACATACCCATTTAAAGATCAAGGACGTGACAAATTATATCAGGCAAGAGGCCTCCTTGATCACATCAACACTGACTGGTTTCTCTACTTGACACAAGTACATCAATCAAATTTCATGCATAATTAGACATAATCAACCCACAGAGTTTAACAACCTACTTTCAGGACTTCAGTTCAAGGATGACCTCTATGGCATGTGAAATATTTATCGCCAATATGGGTGTCTCTCCAACAAGCATATCAGCATGTACGGACATACCTACAACAAAGACTATCCCCAGCCCCCCTTTACACCAGCTGGGATAGGATTTCAAATATTTAATGGATCTTCCAACTGTCTGTATCATTGCATGACTTTTGTTTCAGTAGGCATGCAGCTGTTGTGGGTTTGCCTTGACGTGTCTTTTCTGCAGCCTTGAATAAAACTCAATAAAGGTCACTGCAATTGGAGTATCACTACCTACATGTAGCATATATTTATGTCTACAATAGCCCAGCTAAGCTCATGTACCGGATTACTTTACAAGGCTACAACATTACTAGAAGTCCACCACAAGTCCACCATTGAGCTCTTAATTCTTACTTCCCAGAGACACATCTGGCTATTACAGTCGGATACGTCACTAGATAAGCCCTATATGTTGTCAGTGTATTCAACAAGGATAGAGTGCTTATTGAAGCACAACATTGAAACAAAACAAGGACGGAGCAACAATATTTACCGATAACCTACCGGATGTTCGGGAAGAAAAATGGGGGAGGGCAGAATAGAATTTTGAAAGAAACTGCAGACAAGCTCTCAGTTTGGCATTTAAGAAAATATGGGAGTTAGGTTATTGTCCAAGCACATGTATCCTTCTTCCCCTAGTATTAATAGGATTATTGGTTGTTGTTGGTGTAGCCCATATGTATTCCTTCCTGTGTTTGTTGTTTGTACCAATAACTGTTTACAGCATACCCTATATCTTCTACTGAAGCTTTCTACATAGATGAAGTAAATGTTGGAAGTACCTACAATGTAAGGAGCTGCTCCTCTACTCCCAGTTCCTGGATAATATGATGGATACATCCAAAGGGCCTGGAGTGTTCATTTTCATCTGTAGAATGGCTGTCAGTACCGACCCAACTCTGAGACTGTGAAATCTCCGGCAGACACAATCATTCCTACAGCGCAGAACAGAGCCCGTCCAAGAGCGATCTCCTGACAAATCGCCACATCAAATCCTTCCGGGGGAACAAAGGCTTTCTCTCCGCTTGAACACTGCCAAGCAACAAGACAACGGCACTCCAAAACGCCAGCGGATTTGCTACCAACACAGCGGCGAAGAACTCGAGGACGCCACTACGTGGAGCCAGCCCTTCTGGTATCCCGGGCCACGGATCGGTGAACAGCTGTTTCCCACACAGTCCCAATTATCAACAAGGGAAATCAGGAATTGCACAATCCAGGGTGAAAATCAGCTTCCAATACAACAATGCCACAGGACAACTGCACCCTGGTGCCTGGCAACTTGACACTAGCAGGCTCAGGGAGGGTTCTGAGGAGGGAAATGGCTGTCTGTACTATTTTAACATTATCCAAACATGACTGGGCAGCCTGAGGCAACACAGATTAATCCCCTGTGAGCCCATTGACTTGTAGGCAAACCCCACTATCTATACTTGTCACAGCCTCAGGGCCACTGGAAGGGACATCACTGGATCACATCACTGTGTGATGACTATCTCAGCTAGATTATTCAGGGTGGACGATGAACAAAATTTACAAACACACAAGTATTGACAAAACCCTTTCCAGCTTTCTTTCATACAATGTGATGATTTGTAGTCGTCATGTTTACTGTTTGCATGGCTCATAGGAAATATACTTGGAGTGTGCCTCAGTACATTTGGCTATGGAGGTTCAGGAGAGGTCAAGTCATTTTGGCTGCACATACTCAGACTTGCTCCCCAAAAGGTCCGCAACCATTCTGGGCTGGATCTGCGGCCAGGCTGGCGAAGTGATCGACTACAGATTACCAACAAATGGAAGTGTTATCACGTAGGGCTGCTGACCTGACCTCGCCCCGCGTGGCCCCCAGGCCAGATAGGAAAATGTTTTCCATTTCCCCGCTCACTGTCTGTAATTGTTACATTAGTCGGCTGCTCCGCCAGGGAATTGGGGAGGGGTGAGGGGTTAAGAGCTGTGGTACTGGCTGCAATAACCCAGTTTTGCTTCATTACAGGAAGGCTTTATATCCTTGTGAAGATAAGTCAACTCCCCAGAACCAATTGTCTGCACAGGGAAGATTGGATCTTTACCCAAGGGAGTGGGCCATGCTAACTGCATGTGGGAGTAAGCACAGATTAAACTTTGTTTTATAACTTTTTATTTTGGTATATGATCAGCAGGGGCTATAGATAACAGAAGGGAAGGCTGGATGGAACAACTGAGAGGGAGTGCTACCTTGTCAGCCACTTACCTCGAGAATAAAGGACACAGAATAAAATAAAGGAGTAAAAAAATAAAAATATCGCTAAGGAAGAGACTAAAATATCATACTAAGTTTCTCTTTCCCCCTTCCCTACCCCATCTTCAATATCATCATGATCAAGTCATGCATCCTTCCCCACATTACAGGCCAAATCTCATCTGTATGCTGTAGCCATTAGTAACGCCCTTGACATTTGTTCCTTTCCATGATCACCAGCAACCTTGGTCACATGCAAGTGCGATTGGGGTGAGTTTTTGGTTAATGGATCAATCAGAGATGGTCTATTTCATTGACATTAGATGGAACCGCTAAATGGACATGCCCAACTTGAATACACAAGTATGTCCACGCTGGTAAGTGTTTTCGTTCTGTGTAAAATCCACGAGCTAGTCCGTAAATTCCTGGCACAATTTGGTAGTGATTGAACCTGAAGGTTACCTCACATTAATGGCTGTTGGTCGAGAGGCATTAAAATCTGCATCAAATCAGAGCGATGGCTGCGCTCAGAGGTGAGAAGCTCTTATGGGACCTCGGCAATGGCTTCAAATTTCAAACACACACAGACCTGTAAAATTTTATGAGACATAGCACAAAATAAAACCAACTGAAAGCTGTAAGCTTTTATGGCCCCACAAAAAACCTAAGTATCCAACTAACATTGGAAACTATACCCCTGAGACAGATCGGGCGAAATATGAGAAAGGTTATAGCAGCAGTTACTGATTCCCAGCCCTAGGTGTAAAAACTTTATGATCCTTTAAACCCACAAACAAGGAAGACACTGTTACAATGTAGTGTGGGTACATAAAGCCTGGAGTAGGTTATCAACCATCTCCAGCTATGAATTCAACTTGTTTCCAGGGTAAACTACAACGTCCTTTGGCATCTCAGACTCTGATATAATCAAGAGAAAAGACCAAGTCCAGGCAGTTGCCAAGGAGAGAACCCAATGTCTGCTTCTTTTCATCTAGGTAGATCCTCAAGACGCACAACAATCCGAAACTTATCAACAATATTTATCATGGAATGGCAACATTTATCACAATGCAAAAAGGCTACAGAAGGAAGTTCAATACCCTTGTAATGCCATTTGTCTGGCATAAAGCTGTCACGTCAATGTTACAGTTTAAGAAAGAAGCATGCAACAACTGAAACCAATTTCTGCAAGCCATCATTCGTCTAAACCAATCCAATTTCAACATACTTGTTTTGTCAATCCTGCTTTACTACAACAAAAACGCACTAACGTATTTACGAGGCCGTAAAAAGTCCTATATACAGTATGGGATTCCTCTTTAAAAAGGTCCTAAAAGGGAAATGGCTAAAACAGCTGGTAGGCCTCCTGGTTGAAGGGAGCTGACAGGTTTATGATAGTAGTCATCCATCCTGGTCCCCTTATGGCATTATGGTTAGGAGTTCCATAAAAGCACAGATTAGTGTGCACTATAAAAACCTCCTTCAATTTGTTGCATGAAGCATAAATACCAAGGTCACGTCCAAAGGTCGCCGCTCTGTATGGATGTCAAAGTCCCTTTTGTGACGAGGCTGACGTGCTTTGGAGTTACGTACTGTTTACAACACATCTGGGACAGCAGGCATCAACTAATCTATACAATATCTTCTCAACTTCGCTTTCAGGGAGAGCTTAAACAATTCAATTGATCTTCAATCACAAGTAAAATCCACTTGAAGAAACATCAACGATTTATAAAAAGTGATAATCATTGACACTGTCCCTACGGTACCCTGGTGTATTAGTATTTTCCTCATTCCTGCATTTTCCTCTCAACATTTTGTGGTAATTACTGGAGAGTTGGTTGCCTGTTTGGGGCACTAACTACCACATGGCAGTATGCTATAATCACACTTTACTGCAGTAAATATGACAAAATCGACAGTCTAAGAATACCTGAAGGACTAGGAAATCTATAAGTGCTCAGCAGGTGGTTATTGGTTCATTCCCACCATTTCTACTGACTTCAAACACTTGTGAAAGCAACCTGCCATCTTGACAGCTCTACACACGTTCTTCACCAAGCAGAAAGGACACAAAAGTACCTGAAAATGCCCCAAAAGCAGGTCTGGTGAAATGTTCCACCAACTCTCGTCCAGACACCACCAGCAGGTGCAGCTTTTCAGTCAGGCATGGCTCCTAATTGAGGTGCCTGACAAGTTCTCACTCAACCATTACCGACTGTTGGGCCAACAATACCCTAACAATTCCCTGTTATTATTGTTCAATTAACCAAAACCTACACAGCTGCTAATCCCTAGGGCATGTTCAGAGGAACATTGTGTTTCAAGACAGTATTTTATTGAGGCCACAAAACCTTTTTCTCATAATTCTTTTTCAACACGCAAAAAGGTAAGATAAAACGGGCAGTCTCACACAGATGAAGAAGCATAACGTTTTCTTGGTAGCTTGCTTTACTTTTCTTCTAAGTGGGACACCATTATCAGGTATAAGAAGGGACTGATAGCTACATGGTGCCGCTGGCTTTACCTCTTCATTTGAAAGGATGATATACACTGATTTATATAATAACTGTCAACAAGAGTTTTGTCAATTTCCTTGTGGTGATTCTATTATCAATTTCAGTCCATGTCTTGGCCAAAGATGTCTTCAATATTGCCAGAATTTGTCCATTAACTACGCTAAAACAAAGCTGATGCAAGTCACACTTCAGAAAGGAATTTGTCAGGTAAGAAATATAGCCCGACTCCGACACCACTCTGTCCCAGGTAGGTACACCTACATGTAATCTGTCCTGTCAACAGACACCTTTGTAACCCTCGAGACTTTCTAAAGCACTTCTTTCAACAGGTTTTGTTTTCTGGCAGGTAAGCGGCACTGCCGCATGCTCCTGTAGCCGACGAAAAGCTCCATTCACCGCTAATCAACCCATTGAGGACTGAGCCCAGATGTGTCAGCAATACTTGTAAATATTTACATTCTGCATGTACTAATGCAAAGCACTGATAACATGTCGCTTGGTTGGTAAACCTAAGAACAACCTTCTCAAGTGATCACCTTTTGCTCAGGGTCAGGCAGTGTTTTGTGTCAAATCAAGAACCCAGCTTAAAACAACTTGGCTACTTTTACCTCACTCACACTTGAACATATTTCTCTAATGGTTTTGCAATTTTCAACTATCATCAGCTTAGTATGCCATGCTTCCATACTAGTACATCACACCAGAATTGTCAAATAATCTCAATCCAAAACACATACAAAATAATCCATGACACAGAAAAGGCAAAAAAATATTGGCCAGACAGCAAATCTATGCTATTTGAAGAATGTGTTGAACTTTCGTATGTGTCACGACTTTTAGTAAAATACAAAGGGTGTGGTGACCAATACAGGGGATCATGTCCACAAGGAGTAAGAATGGCTCCTTCACATAATCCTGCCCTGATTCTTGTTCAAACACTGCTGGAATCCTTACTTTACACACCCACTGCACTGTACACCTTCTACGCCCTGCTGCTGGTCCAAACAAAACAGCCGCATGTCATCAACCACTTTTGTTTTCATATTACGGTGAAGAGGTTCTTTAAAACGTCTGGGTGGCAGGAATGGATAGTTTTCAAGGGCAAGGTTGTTGTGGCTGAGACATGCCCAGACATTGTTCTCCGTCACTTTGCTAAACCCACTATCTTAACCATTTACTTCTAGCAACAGCTATTTGGGGGGTTAATATAGGTACATTCATGTATATAGCAACAACCTAAAAAAAAGACTCCATGTATGTATTCTTCCAAGGAGGTTATATGAGCTCCTATAACTGCCTTGATTCTTCCAGAAGCTTTGTACAAAACACACCATGCTTTTCATAACAAATTTGAACACTTCAAATGCTGTCCGATACAGGAGAGGATGAAAGACTCAGAAAACATCTACCCAATCCTTCTAACGCAAGTGTGATACATAGTAAACTGGGATCAGTCCCACACAGGAAATGTGATGTTGATTCAAGATTGTTAGGCCAGCAAGATAAAGATAAATCAACAACTCTGGTTCTGTCTGGAGTTCTTTGTTTTTCTCTCCCCTCAAGACATCCTTCTCCTTCCCGAAACTAAACATGCACCAACCACTCCACACTCATATCAAAACACTGGCTTTGACACTGAAGGCAGGTATGTACATAGTCTAAGCCATATATCAAAATCAATTCAG
>NC_049989.1:4224739-4371161 GCF_000003815.2 Branchiostoma floridae | reverse complement strand
AATTCAATTTCAGGTAAAACCAACAGTTGCTTCATACCAAATCTCCCCTCCCCTGCACGGATGTTATTACAAGCTGACTGCCCACTCCCACCGCGATACACATCCAAGAAAAATGGGAGGTGAGTTTGCATGTTCTGAAGCAACACTGCTGGAGGGTTTATCTTATTTCAAAACAAATTTTAGGCCAAAGCAAATAGTCTTACCTTTTTCTGGTAGGTTCCAGCAGGAAGTGACTTTTGCTACTGGTTTCAACACCTCCTGAAGGATGGCTTACAGTAAAACAATAGTCCACTGCGGCTGTAACAGTGCTAACAGCTTCAGACAATGCAGCCGGTTTCACAACACAATACACACTCCAGTCCAGAATCGACCAGTTCATGTAGCTTTTCACTCCAACATCCGTTCAACACAGGTCGTCAGAAACCACTGTCCATGTCCAGCAATCATGTAGAGATGGGGTAATGATAAATTAGAAACCATTATGCGTCACAAAATCCTCAAAAGCCACAAGCAGTCCTATTCCTGAACAGCCTTCCTGAGACATTGTCTGCACCCCAGATAACACAGAATCACAATACACACCCACACTCAGAACAGGTGTGATAATCCTGCTGTTAGATTTACAACATCTACAACAGATCCAATCCTTGCAGGCACAATCAAGCAAGAAGCTAAAATTCTGGTACATCTGCTTCAGTCAGTTGCAAATCCTCAAATGCTGCTTGACTGCACTTCACAGCAAGACACAAAGGCCTTATGCAAAAATCAGCTGAGAGCCTGGATTGGCCGGCATGGCTTCCTCTCTTTGTGTGCAAACAGTGATTAGAGCCATCATGTTAATTCTGATGATAATGAGCTACTAATAGATAACCATCTCCTCCCCTAGAGATTATCACCCTATAGCCACCTCCCCAGACAAACACAGGGGGTGATAAGATCAGTTGTATATCTGTAATGAGCCTGGCTTACACAAACAAACCCAGGGAAATGAGTGATAATCACCATCATAATGGACTCTTGGCTTACCCTGTAATCAGGGAGTCCATTATACCCATAAACAAAGCAATAAGGGGAGGCAGGCTGGCACTTGGGAAAGGGTAATCTTTGGGTTGCTTAGTGACCAGCTCGGAAATTGCTGAAGTTATGTTTCTTCGTCAATGACCCTTATTCTAGGGACAGTTCCAGCCTGTTCTAATGGATCTGAATCTCAATGTAGCAGAACTGATTGATCACTCTATTCCATTTCCAGGTAAGCACTTTTCAGAATAAAAATTGGGGCAAGCGAGCAAGCAAGCAGCTCATATAACCCGTGTGCTTGAATGGCACAAAACACACCATGAAACTATGTGAAGGGTGTTTTTTCAATTCCCTTCTTCTTTGCCCATTTTTGTATTTCTAGAATCTTGTCTAAAGAGGTTCAAGTATTCTTGATATGGATTTTTGAGTGAGTGTCTAAAGAGGTAATTCAGGTATTCTTAATATGGATTTTCACCACCCCTGATCTATCTGTTTCTTTCTCAGATACCTGAAAAGAATTTTTCTTATAAGAATTTTAGACTAATTACACGAACAGCTTCTACAGGAACCAGTAATCCTTTGGCCCGCTGACCCCATTACATACCTCTCCCCATCCCCATCCCTTATCTAGTTGCCTATTTATCTGCTGAGCTGTATCACCCCAAACATAAATCCCATTCCACTAATTTCCTAACTGTCATCCAGCTAAGCCTCCTGCCCTAATCCCTGTAATTTCTGCAAACCCCCAGATGTGCGATCTAACATCATCACAACACCATTCCATGGGCACTCTCTTATGGCTTGTCTAAATCTAACATCATCACATGCACAACACCCATTTCATGGATACCCTCTTATGGCTTGTCTAGCTAAACTTCCACCCACTCTCAAATTTTACTTGTCATGTTTCCTTGATGATGTTTAACCCTTGTCATTATGTGGGGGATACTACTGCCCAATTTCTGTTGTCATTTCCCAGAGTATTGAAGGTTAGAAAAATGTGGACACAAAACTTCCTCCCACGCTTAACTTTTACTCATCATGTTTCCTTGATGATGTTTAACCATTGTTCCGGTACTATGTGGGGGATACTACTTCCTCACTTCTGTTGTCCTGTTGTATTGAAGGTTAAAAATGAGGACATGACCCCAGTAATGTGCCAGTATGATATATGTGTCTTACGATACAGCATCATCTGAGACGTCAGAGGGAGCAGTGCAGGGCACACTCAACATGTCTTTCAAGCAGACAGAATATTCAAATAATAATTGACCAAAACAGAATGCAGTCATGAGAATGACCCAAAGGCAAGTTCCAAATGCCTAAGTAAAAATGGGCTATTCTTTGTATAAGTGAATGTCTTTTCTCGGAATCTGTTTGCCATGATGTGTGGCCTAAAAACTGCAGTTTGCGAGCGCACAGAGCTGAACTGAAGGATCACTCCTGCAAAAGTTGGAATCCTCAGGTAGCTCTGATGTGGCAGAGGGATTACCGCTGTCATCAATACGTGCATTTCATCCCCGCTAACAGCTTGACCCCTGCCCTGACTGCTCCGGCAGATCCGTGGAAGAATTAGGAAACAGCAGCAAATGGGAAGAACGATCAACACAGGGGTCTGTGGGCATCAATCAGACAAGCCCTGCCTCAGGGCGCTGGCTGGAGATGTGAGACCGCGGCGGAGGTGGCTTAAAAATGTGTTGCCTTCTGATGAGACGTTAGACCGAGCCCACGCAGGATTCCGTTGGAGAGAGCTTCGCCGTGGCAGTGAACTTAATCCCGACAACATCACTGGGATTTCTGCTCGTAACCTTGAGGCTTGGTAAGCACTCAGAAAGATTACATCAACATGAGTCGACTTCAACAGGATTTCCTGAGACAATCTGCAGCACAGCCCAAAAAAGCCTCCATCCCTTCAACTAGTTACTCCCTGCCGCAGTTCAGATATTATCGATCCGAACATGTTTTATCCACAAGGAAAAGTGCGGACTAAAACTGTCTTATTTCCTTTCTTTGAACTGGGAAGATTCATTAGAAGATCTTTGCGTTCATCTTGGAGGAATCTGAGGATTGATCGGCTGCTTCTGCTGCCTGGAGCACTGGGCTTTTAGGAAAGTCCCTGTAGTCCCACAATCACCCCCTACAACATAACTACATCTGATAGCCCATCAGATAAGGTGCACTCCCATATCCATTATGTAAGCACAGGGCCCCTGGCTATCAGGAAAGATCACATGATTCCATGTATCTTTCTTAGGGAGATCTCAAGTCCGATAAAGCTGAAAAAAAGCAGTGATGCATCAAGCATGGCTCTTCATGCTGTGGTACAATAAAGGGCGACTAAAGGTTTACTCTATCATTTCTTTGGTTCAAATGAGGTGATGACTTTCATGTTCTATGTGAGTGGATCGACTCAGTTGTTTCCTTTACGTCTTTTGGGTTTGTAAACTGTGCTAATGAAGTGTGGACAATGGCAAATAAATGCTCATTTCATGTTGTATTCCATAAAGGGTAAATGCTGTAGACAAAACTGCCTTTATTTCTAGTTTATGTCAGAATGTCTTTCAAAATTAAGAAGCTGTTTCTTGCAGTTATAGTATGTCTAATTCACCTTTACCTAATTCATCTTTCTGATTCCAGCGATATATGAATTCACTAAGAAAAGGTATCTTTAAGATGGAGGTAAAGAAGTTTCCTATAGAGACTGTAAAGAAGACACGCAATTTCTATTTTCTGGGTACGACACAGAACACTACATTACAACCAGGGGTGTGTGCGCCTCTCTATCCATCTCACCCTCCCTCTATTCATTTGTCTCGATACCGCAGGGATGCTTTTCACAAGAAGCTCTAAGCCCTGCTCTCAGACAGTCACAACTCTACTAACCCTGCCGGCCTGCCAACATCTCTGCCATCTGCGAGCGAGCTCTAAACCATTCTGCTCCATCACTCCCCAGAACTGTGCGCTGACCTGTCTTTGTACTTCCATTCTTGCCCAGTACCTCTGTCACAACCAAGGGAAGCATACCCTTACCTGGGCTTACCAGCCAATCCCTTTGGAGCCTCCCAAACGTACCATTAGTAATACTGGGCTTCTTTTGGGTGCCGGCCAATCCCGACAACCCCTCTCACTTAATACCCAACATTCATCATGAGGTCTCAGGGCTCTTCTCCACTGTGGCAATCAACATCAACATCTCCATGCTAAACTACACACATAAATCATGGAGATCCCTACCAGCAATCCCAGGCCACCACTACATGCTCAGACCGACAATTTCCGCCATTAGACCAGCAACTTTATTCATCTGTCATCCGAGTTTCTAATAGTAGACTACATTGTACTTGTGACAGGGTCTGTGCTTTCTGCAGGAAATAGGAACAATGACACAATAACTGTCTATGAAGTAGTCAAGGTACAGCCCCAAAACCTTACTCATTTATCCTTCTAACCATTATTTTTCCCTGAACCACATGAACTCAAACTGTCCAAAGCAATTCCTCTGTAGAGCTGTCTTACATTACACAGATAGAACCTTGTTTTATCATGTCTGAACTAGACACAACACAATTCTACCCTCCCACAGGAAATCACTTTTAAAGATGAATCCATTCTGTACTTTACTGCCCTTGGCATTGGGTCTTGGCCTTTAAGAGATTTCTAAACCTAATCACTGGATTCAGTTTTTATGGCAAGTGTTTAAAGTGGATATTGCTGAGCGACTCCAAGATCTGGGTTCAGGCAACAGGCAGAGGAAGGAGAAGACAAATGATGGCTATTCTTCACAAATTCCCAGAAGAAATCAGGAGAGTTTGTACTGGGAGAACTGAGGAGGAGTAAAACTAATAGTGGGATATTGCTTCCCATGATTCAGCTTCCTCCAGGACCTAGTTAGTGTGAAATGTATTGATACAGGAAATCATGCTTCATCTCTCATCGGGCTCCCAAAGGAAGGGTCCAGGCTCTTCGCAGAAGTTAGCGATGTGCCGAAGGGAGACGTACGTGAAACGCCTTCCAATAGTTGAAACGGTTGTGCAAGGTTTGGTAGAACCTGGAGCCAGGAGATAAAGTTTTACAAAACTTCTACTGAACTTTCAGAACATATTGGCATACAATGTATTATATGCAAGAAAATGGAGTAAAGGCTTGAGAAGTGTGGAGATGTGGGAAGTAATATCTAATAAAAACATATATGGTCTCATTGTATAGAAGCAATAATATATCCCTGGATTTAAAAAAATGGACAGTGTACTTCCAAGTATGTCACCTTGGAATCTCAAGATACACTGTACTAGACTTCAATTTACAGCCATGCAGTGAAAACATCACTTAAGAATGTAACAGCATTACTTGACCAGTACAACATTGCATTCCCCAAGACACACGATTCCCAATATCCCATGCCCGATTCTGTTTGCACTTGAACAGGTACCTGATGCTGACTGTAACAGATCACCTCCCTATGCACTTGCCTGATCAACTTAGCTTACCTCCTTGAGGGAGGGGGGCAAGAGAATGAAATCCACTCAAGTAGTAATTCCCCCAAGAAATAACTCACACTGCACCCTGCCCATAACCAGTTACCTCCACAACCTTTGGGGAGGTTTAAAACGGATGGAAGCAGTTTACTCTCATTATTTCATAAAGTTGTGCTAAACAGTATTAGTTGCCTGGGGGGAACCAATACAGTCATGCATTCCAAGGCAACAGAAAAGATGAATTGCACCCATTTTTCACTGGAATCCCCAAAGAAATCACAGAGCCAAATTTCCTCATTTGGGGAGGTATTGCTCCCTGCAAGCTCAACAGAAAGAGCTTGGCACAAATTACTCCAAAAATGGTATGTGGCAGTTCCTGAAACAGTTGGCAAAACTTGACAGATCTATCAAATTGGATGATAACTCACCTTGCCCGACCTCACCATTCTGTCTAGACACGAAGATCCCCATTACATTACGGTCTATCCCTCGATAAGCCTGTAGCATACTTTATTGGACAAACAGCCAGTCTAGATCTCCTTGGAGAGAGAAAAAAATCTTTAAGATCAAGATATACTGCAGCTTTGGATGGCTGCTTTCTACTTGCCATGCGTTCTTCAAGGCACAACTTCAAATCCTTTAAGATCTTCTCATTTGCCTCTGACAGTCCCCCGTTAATTTGGTAACGGGCTGTCATTTGTCACAACTCCCTCATGAAACTTTAAGTACATATATTAGAAATCTTTGCTGACAATTTCACAAGTCACAATTGTTACCTGATAATCAGGGATTGCGCTATCTCCCCATCAAGCTGTTCCGAGCATCTTTCCAACTTACATCGACACCGCATTAATGTACACCACAGCATCCCTGCGTTTTTGTATGTCTCGCATGCCAGCTTCTCTTGGTGGTGATTAGACAAATCTGGCCTCGACAAAGTCAACCAGTAGTTTCCTTCAAGAGCGGAAATGACTCCTCTAGGCAATCTCATCCTTCCTAAGTCATTAAGGAACACCTCCAGGCCTTATATTGTATCCAGATTGATCACAACGGAGACTCCATAAGCTTGGTAGGACTTAACTGATGAGTCTGTATTGCAACACAAGTGATCTGTCATGCTATACTTGTCACACAATACTTTACAACTTGTAAGTGCAAGTGCGTCTTGTCTATCCAACCAATTTGACAATGTATAAACTTCCTATCAGTATGACTTTATCTCAGATAGAATCAGGCTGTCACACTTCATCTTGATGTAAACTTGGTGTATTATTGCAGTCAGTATTTACCCACTCTGAGTCTGAGTAACAAGGTCATTTACTTGCGCGAGGCACATCCTCGAACACTCATTCCTTCCAGAAGTAGAATGCCATCCCTTACAACATGTCTGAGTTGAGCCGACCCTGGGATCGAACCCACGGATCCACAGCATTGGATCCAGATGACCAAGCAGCAGGGTTGCATTACCGCTCGTGCCACAGAGACATGTACAGGAAGGTGAATATCTACAAATGAAACTCATGAGTTCTCATGAATGGCATCCTGTGCACCGAAAATCTGTGGGTAACCTTAAGTTACTGGTAACCCATAAGATATACATGTCACATTCCGATGCTTACATCATCGTATGATGGCCAGATTTTGGGTTATGTTATTTGGTGAACTGCCAGATATCACATGACCCTTCTGGCAAAGAAGTCTATGAGAGTAAAGTAGATTTCAGGGAAGTCTTCCCACTGCCCTTGAGAGACCCAAGACATGATGGCACAGAATAGAGAACTAAGCCTCTACCACTTAGCCGAGGACATCCCGGGAGGTGTGGCCATTTATTGTACCCGCTTTTGTCGATACAGACACTTACGATAGCTGTGGTGTTCCAGATCGGGCTCCAAAACTTCGCCGATCCATCAAGTCTCGCCCCAGGGAAGCGCAGATACCATCGAGGGGAGACTGATGACCAGGAACATCTCTGCTATTCATCTACCGCAAAACCACCCGCAATCCATCACTCTGTCCCTCCCAGGCAAACCAGATTTAAAGAGTTGAAGCTCTTATTGCTCCAGCCTCATCTGAGGAATACTCCAGTGTCTTACCTTTATCAATCAAAGACTTTCCTCCAAGAAGAGTTGCATTGATAACTGAAACTAACAATCGCCAAACACAGCATGTATCGGCTTTATATGGATTTACCACCGCCATCTTCTTAAATGTCCTGCATCTGTCTCTCTGACAGGTTTATCCTCATAACTGTAGTAAATCAGAAAACAACTGCAAGTTAGAAATGAGAACAGAATGATATGGAAACCAGCAACAGTGTTGTTTGGCAAATTGTGGTTGTCGGGACAAATGCAGAGGAATCACAATGCTCACACTCATGAAATTCTGCTGCCAAAAATTGTACACAGGTTTTAATAATCGAAATGTCGTCTCATAATATTCATTGAGGATCCACTCTGCAGTTTCTTCTCCTTTTCAAACCCTCTTGTGTTGGGAAAATTTGACGTTGGAAGCCTGGTGACATTTCTAGGAACTGCAGGAAGACCCTCATCTTCCATTTGGAACATGTTTGGCCCGCCTTTCCCCCATGGCCATGGTAATCCCCAGTAGGATCACCACCCAGATTACTTCTCCTGGCAAGAGCCCTCTAACCCCAGTAGCAATCAAGTCTTATCTTAGGGTTACAGTACTGAGCTGCCAGATAATGGGCACAGATTACAAACCATCAGATTTCACACCTCTCCCACCACCAACCGCACAACCACCGCAGAATTACTCACTTTTACCAGGATAAGTTTGGGGCTGATTTCCAAGGCAACAGAGTGTTTTGGGCAGACCTTAACAGGTGCCAGATTGTAATCAGGCGCAACTTTCTTGTGCTGTCCAAGCAAATGGAAAGAGCTTGTGCCACTTGTCTATTTTTACACTGCCACTGGCCTTGAATAGGTAGTTAGGCTTAGACATGCTTATGTGTTATCAACAATCTTGATTGATACACTTCCTCTTGCATTACAAGTGTGCTTGCCAATAAGGGAGAAATTGGAAAAATGTACTGGTGAGATAAAAGCAATTCATACATACACTGTGAACTCCCAAGTGGGTGGATGCAAGATGACCTCCATTGCAAAGGAAGACCTTCATGATTTAGTTTCTAAGATGCTGTGTAAGCCACAGATAGTTGGTAAGATCAGAAGTAGCCATTGCACACATCCAAACACAGAAATGTGCATATAACAGCGGACTGCACAACATCTGTTCACTGCAATATGATTGCAGCAGATTGAGGTGACCTCCAGAAATCTCTTCGCTGCGAGTCTGGCCCAAGTTTCACATTAAGCAGTGGATTATTAGGAACACGGCTTCTACTTTATTGACATTAAGTGAGCTCTGGGGTGCTACTGGCCTTTCCAGACTCAGCTGGGACCTGGCCTCTTCTCCTTGGCTAAACAGGATTTGCTGGAAAGAAATGAAAGTGCAGAGATGATTGGAAAAGATTAGGGAGAGCTGCCAGAGGTATTCTCCAGAGACCATTGCATACAAGCTTCATACAGATTAAGGCCACAGGCAATAGCCCAGCACTGGCAAAGTTTCATTACCAGAGTGACCCATCTATATAGACAGTATATCTGTGTTGGATACCATTCTGCACAAGGAAAAGATGAAGCACTAAAAGGTATACACTGTGTATCAAACTTGATGTATGAATGATATCACACCGTGAAGATGCATGATGCATGGCAATGTCTGGCACCTTTGCTGGTGATACAGATAGATTGATAAATATTTTCTCAGCCAGGACAAAAAAATAATGCTTTCCTTTCCCGAATAGCTGCTTTACACATGAATGATCATGATCATCAACCAGTACACCAACTTTCCTAATAAGAGTTATTTACTAAACTTTCCTAATAAGAGTTATTTACTAAATCCTCATTTTGAAAGACAGGAATGCTGCCCATCTATCTAAAAAATAAATCCTATCTTCCAGTGAGCCATCCTAGCTTAGATGCCCTAAAGCTGATGGATGAATCTTATCAGTTCTCCATCCTCCTCCTCCTGCCTCTCAGGGGCTCAGGGTAATCCCACCCCAGCTCATCCCTTATCACTGCCCATCTTTAATTACTTGGCCATGGTTATTGGACTTTTTTTTGCCCATGCGGATTGAGATATGTGAAGCAGCAGAACGAATGAGTCCTTATTACCATTAGTGATGTATTATCAGCTACTACAAGTACTTTGAGGTGTATCAAACTTAATTGTTCATTTTTGTGAACAAAATTAGAATAGCAACATTTGCCTATTGTACCTAGTTGTGCAATCAATGGCTGAAAATGAATTTGCAACAGAGTATCTCAAATAGATTTTGCTACCACAATTCACACAGTAAATGTTCACATTTCTTGGAAATCATATCATCACAATTAACTGCCATTCTCGAACTAGAATACTCACTATCAATGCCAACACTTTCCAAGGACGAGTTGGAAGTTGTAGTACATAATGTACTTCAGACAGTTGGAAAGGATGCCCCAATACACAAAGGTAATCACCACTCCTTTCTTGGTTACTCTCACTGGAACGAGTTTGGTTAAAGCGTTTTTATTTCCTCTCTCTCTGACCAAACCATTACACCATTTCTCATCTTGTTCCCTGCTGAGGGACCGAAGGCTTTATTTGTATCCTCCCAGCACAGAAGTAATCATTGTTAGAAGTCTGCTCTTTTTTCCGTGGGGGCAGCGATACTCAATTCCTATTTCCTTTATTTAATCTTTTGACATTTCCATGCAGTTACAGCTGGGATTTTCTTCCCGACAGACAATGATGAAAGCTAGCATGGTGACCTTTTGGCCTAAATATTCTGCTTTTACGATGTTACCTGCTGCGTTTGCTGAGAAAAGCTCTTAGTTGTACCTTTTATGCACAAAAGTAATCATCCTTGTACTTTATACTTCGTCCCTGTGGAGGCTTCTCTGCCTTTTCCTACCTGTTTTACTGCAGGCACTAAGTCCTGCTGGGAAACAAAATTGTCCCATTGTTATAGTTTTGTACAAAAGGACTGATCTTCATACCCACTTCAGAACTGAAGCAATCATCACCAGCAGCCAACTGTTGTCACCAGTACAACTCTTGTCAGTCAAACACAACTTATTGAAGGATTTTCAACTAAAACTTTCCTAAAGAACAGTTCCAGAATGATAAAACCAATTGAGCGTCCAAGATTAGTCTGCCCAGTTAGAAGGCTTAAAGTTGAATGTATGACATTGAATACTATAAAACCCTTGAAAATCGGCTCAGGCCTAGTTTGCCTAGTTAGAAGGCTTTAAGCTGAATGTATGACACTGAATACTATAATCTAAATAACATAACCCACGTCATGGCTGTGTTTACATAAACTTTCATTATTGCTGGTATTGGAGAGAGGTTTCTTTTAACTTCTCTCAGAAGGTAACTGTCCAAGGTGCTGAAAATTGGGCTGCAATTTTCTAGGCTCAAGATCCTTTTTTTAGGTCTAGGGCACCTATACTACTATTTATGATAGATATGTTCATGACTACATTTCATTATATTCCTCTACAACCACACTACTTTCAAACTCCTTTGTCATAACCCTGTTGGCATCCCAAGTATACCCCTGCCATAAGTAATATTACCTTGTTCAGACTAACCTCAACTTCATCTCACTACTACAAAGTTACCATGCTATTAAAACCTCGAAAAAGGTATCTCTTTAGTCATCATAAACTATCTCAGCAAAACTGCATGAAACATTGCTGGTGACGTGAATCTTTTCAGAGAAAACACTCTTATCTAAGAACTCACTAGAACATGCAGAGCCATCTCATAAATATTCTGCAGTGTCAGAACCTGTTACAAGCACTCCCTGTCATAACTTCTCAGCTGGTCTAATCAGATACCTGTGACCCGACGCAGTCACAATGCCTGGCTGATGTCATCTCATCTGCTGACTCCTTGACATCGGGATCAGTGGGACACTTCCAAAAAGAATTACCGGACGAAGATTACATCCTGGGTACCACTGAGGGCACTAAATGTAATACAATCAAGGCGATATAATCAAACACATCCCAACAACACCATCAACAAATGCATTTAGTTTTCAATGAGTGGCCTTTAACATGTTCGTGAAATATTGAAACCGTTCTGCTATGTTCACATAAATGAAAGAAAAGACACTGATTCGTCTAGACAAAGCAAACAAGTTCAGATGATAAAAATAATATATATTCAGTTAATAGTAAATATAAACAATTCAAGCACCTGAGTCTTTTTGAAGGGAAATGGCCCTATTACGGGAAGAGTAGAATGTGTCAATGTGCCTGTAACATTAATCTACTTCAAGTTCATCGATGACCCATACAGATACATGTACCTCACCAGGAATATTCTCGACACTGTCTCACTCTCACAATTAAACCTCAAACCCTGTAAAGTATCCTCCTACATCTCATAATTTCAATCATTAATCTTCTGCCAAATACACCAAATTTAACAACCTGATTTGCAGTAAAAAAACTTACCACTTTGTACTTAATGCCTCATCCAATCCTCGCTAACCTCTCCAGAGTAAGACAACTGCTTTACGGCCTCCCATCAGGTCCTTAGCACTGATCAAATCAGCAGTACCAGGGCACAGGAGAGCAGTTCACTTTTATCTGCCCTGACGCCTCAGCACTAGGAGTTGACATATGGGAGCAATTGACAATGATAAGGTATCCCACACAGTGACTTTGTGACTCTTTTAATACTTGGTAAACTCTCCTGGGCACCAGAGGCCTGATACACCCACCTGCCAGAGCCTTTTTGCTGATCTAATCAGCAGGCAAAAGCCCAGGACGACACAGGGCAGTGGTATGTCTTTCATCATGCTAACTTTAGGGCACCTAGGTGGCCATGCAGCCTTTGCGCCAACTCCCAGAGTATCAAGTGCAGCCATCTGAATCAAAAGTCATCATCCACAGGTAGATTGTGATGTTCCAGGCCAACTCAGGGGACACATCCAATCAAGTACCCATCATCGTCTCCATTTGGAACAGAAACAAACTGTCTGTCTGGCACCGCACTTGCTGATCTATCAAGACATCACAGTTTTTGAAAGGCGATTTGAAAGTGGAGGGCCATGTTGAATTGGTTGACATACATTGTACATGTGTATGGTTTTCTTAGTGCTTCATTTCTATAATTGAAAACAATTTGTTTGAACAATAACTTGAATAAACTTCTCTTTATCAATCCATCCAAAAGCCATATCATACTTTGCTTGTTTTTCCTGAATACAGTTTGGCAATATACCTTATAAAAATGCTATGAATTCCCCCTAGCCACAACCAAGACGAGGCTCTAAAAAGTCTAATATACCATTCAGGGACCTTCCAACCACAGCGCCAATCCTCTATTTGTTCAAAAGTTTCATCTGCAGGAACTTTGGAAGGGTCAAATCTCTCACCCTGGGAAGAAGCCGCCCCATGATCCCATCAGGACCAGGTTATCTCTGCAGTTGGGAAATGGGCCCCAGGGGGAATCACTTTCTTATCAGGTGGAACCCAGCTTTACATGTGTCAAAACCCTTCAGTACAGCGGGGTCTCAGCCTGTCCATCAGGACTACTGCAATATCCGGGTTTATCTCCACCTTTCAACTCCTCAAACCATCTTCTAGTGACCTTTGCCCACGGATGATAAAGTGAGACCCGGTTTAGTGGGAGGGGATTTGGATATGTTTGCAATTTTGTGGCAAAGTTATCACCCATAGAGATAGAGAAGTTCTCATCTTCTCTCCTACCCAAATCTCGTTACTCGCATCAGTGGCTTGCTTTCACAAATAGTTCACTTTCGGCCACAACTACATTTTTATCCGCCTATATTTCCGTTATGGACAATTCTCAAAGAAAGCAGCATGATGACCTTACATGAAAATAAGAACACTTGCAGCGTCATATTTCAAACCCAAATGTACATATCCTCAGGAGTCATCAAGATATATTATTTAAAATATTTATCTATTCCTTATGGTAAAGACAATGTTCTCCTAGTCCTTTTGGTACATTAGGTACGCTTTGCTGCAGTTCTGCGTCAAACACAGAAAACCCTGACCTTCCTCTCACCCCTGTACAAAAGCGTCACACCTGCCCTCCAGCAATCCACACATTTACCACACCGAGATTCTACATTATCTTTTATTACCCACTGGGTCCAACATCTCATCTGCCTATCATGGCAAAATGAGCATCTTGAGCCGCTGTTCACTGTCCTTTGCCCCGCTCTTGATGGATCCGCCAAAATCTCATTTTCGATATTTCAGCTGTGTTGAAATTTTGATAACATTCAATGGTCTACGAAGATTAGGAGGAATACAGGGGATTCCCTCAGTGTGCGTTAATGTGCACCTGAAGTAATAACTTCTTCTGTAAACTTGAAGTTACAAAAAAAGTGCTGTCTACTTCACGATGCAGTTACTGGTTTGATAAATCATCAGCTCTACCTTCTTGGGCCAGTCAGAACACTTTCAAACAGCATTGTTGTGCACACTAGACGGACAATTTGCAATTACACAGCAAACGTTAATTGTATCTAAGGCCCTGCTACATCATTTGTCATGATCACAGTTTGAAAACTACTACCTCAAATGTTACTTTTGCATCTGTTTGCTCTCAACTGGTACATTGTTATACAATTACCAACATTGAAAAGGTAAAAGCCCAAAAGTCTCATGAAGTTTTGATTGAACTCAAGATAATGACAAATCTAATATAGCAAAAACATGACCACCTACCTTGCCTTGCACAGTCCCAATATAACGACACTACAGGATGACACTGTGGTTCCCTCTCCTTGTATCACCACATCACTATAAATGTGCTCTACTATAGGATGACACTGTAGTTCCCTCGCCTTGTATCACTACATCACTATAAATGTGCTCTACTATAAGATGACACTGTAGTTCCCTCGCCTTGTATCACTACATCACTATAAATGTGCTCTACTATAAGATGACACTGTGGTTCCCCCTCCTTGTATCACCAGATCACTATAAATGTGCTCTACTATAGGATGACACTGTAGTTCCTTCGCCTTGTATCACTACATCACTATAAATGTGCTCTACTATAAGATGACACTGTGGTTCCCCCTCCTTGTATCACACGATCACTATAAATGTGCTCTACCCACCCAGCCTACCGCAGATTTACTGCCCTGTCCAGCCCAACTGATCCTGCCTGGCCCCTTCCAAGTCTTTTCATTTCCTTATCTAAGCTGTTGATGTGCACAGCCTTGGGAATCCAAAGAGAATGTCAAAATGTCAGCTCCCTTATCAGATGCTGGGAGCCACAGACAGATGATTAATGCCCTTCAGGTGTAAGGTCATCCAACTGGTCAGAAACAACACTCAGCCTGCCTTATCTACTTCTCTGGCTCACAGGACCCACAATGCGCATCAAAAATTGTATTTTCCCCTTATCAATGGAGACCTGTCCACCTAACCCAGGGGGTTAGGGCGATTTGGACTGATCAGAAGGTGGGTGATATGTCAGAATACTGGGTATACAATGGCTGTTGATCGCCCAGGGTCTTGGTACTGTGATCCGCAAACATTTTTTTCACAGACACTATAAAGGACTACCTACAGTAGTTTTGACTTATGATATATGGATATCATGATATACAGACCATTGTAGCTGGCAAATACCCTACAATGTGTTACTGAACCTTTTTTGAAGGAGCATATCTCAAGAATTCATCATACAGCAACTATTGACCTAAACGCCTACCAGTTGGTGAACTTTAGGCGGTGAGTTGATACACATTGGGGTGTGCCGTCCTATTTTATCCAGGGATAACATTTAAGCACGGGAATATTACGGCGGGATTCATATCGTAGCTATGGCAGGCCGGAAAATCACAGGGATTTGGATGAAAAAAGGTCAGCGGATCCCAAAGGAGTGCAGAGAAAATTACATATTTCATGTTCATGAAGTGTGACCCTTTCTTTATTTCACACTTTTCAATCCAGAGCATCATTTGTCAACATGTGTTGCTGCCAGCCTGCAGATTGCGAGTTACATTTTATTGAAATGTTTAACAATAAACAACACCTTTATGACAGAACAAATAAAACCTGATCACCTGCTCATTTGTGACATGTTTAGCACAGACTTCTGTCAACAATCACCTCTTCAGTCCTCTTCTACATCTATGGATGGTAGGCGGTACTTGAACACTACTCCCCCTTTTCTTTTCAAGATTCGTCCCCGAATTTCCGAGTTCGATATCCCTGTGGGCGGGCACATCTCCAGCCTGTCAATCACAGGGTCGGCATGGGAACCAGTGAAACGCAAGAGGCGAGTAGAACAGTTTTTCCCAAGCTCGCTCTCGGGATTCGAACCCACGACCTGTCGCGCCGAACCCAGGCAGCCAAGCTCCCAAAAGCAAGCACGCTACCGCTGTCGCCACAAAAGCTCAGAGCTCCTTGGCAAGGACGGTAGGCGGTACTTGAACCCCACTGTTACACTACCAACCAACCACACAGTGAGTGATGCTGTGCATTATCGCTTTCATTTCCTGTTCTGCAACAAGAACACTCATCACGAGCTGATTCCCAGTCTTCTTATTCCACAAATACTTTGTGCTCACCATAAATGACTTGGTCCATGATTTGTCCAGCTCAGCTCAAATCCCTTCATCTATCAAAGATTCAGATTCATTCCTAAATGTGCTTGATGACATCAATCCCACAGCCATTTCCACTGGCCTCAAATCAAGTTCTTACCGCCGACATGAAATTACTGTTGGAAAATCCCTCTTCACTTCTTGACTCCATAACTCTGGAGCTCAAACTATCTTTTCTGACATCAGCGCCGCCATTATGGGCAAGCTTTGCAAAGCTAAGTTCTTAAAGACGCCACGAAATGATTCCCCTTCCAATCCCTTTACCATTTTCAAAGCCGTTCCCCGGCGTCCGCTCATCCCCCGCAGCACTTTCCATGGAGATTTACATCGTCTCTGCGGATCACGGAAAAGCCTTGTTCACATAAAATCACCCCTTCAAGGTACGAGTGGCGATCATCAGCTTTATCAGTCCAGGAAAACAACTACAGGCCGAATCCTTTCCTCTTGAAATCAGCTCTACAAGCTGTGAAATTGTGATCTTACCTCTTAGGGATCCCATGAAATGAGTCCAGACCCAAATCCTCCCTAAGACTCTCCAACTCCAGGCAACCTCATTTCATCCCTGCTTGCACTTTATTTGGTGATTTGGTGTGTCGCCACAGATTATGGTAAGCCCCTGGAGAATGATGGCATTGTGTCTGCCTCTCCCTTCCACCATGCCAGATCAAAGCTAACCTGTAAGACCTGATGATGTCAAGGAGGCCTCCCAAATCCCTGACTCTAACATTGGGATGTCACACAGGAGAGCAGCTATGAAGGAAAGATTACACTAAGCAGACCCTTTCTGTTCTCCCTTCTGGCAATGAACTCTGGCCCTTATGATGTCATGAAGATGTTTTCCTGGGGTTGTTGAAAGGCGGTTGAAATGGGCATGTACCAAAGACAGCTTACAGATGTTCCTCTTAGAGGAGTGACGAAAGGTTGATGCAAGCAGAGGGGGACCTGGGGATTTTTCAGCAGAGAAGTTTTTTTATTATCTTTGCAGACCGAAATGGAAATGTCATTTTGTCTGAATAGAATGAAAGGCACCTACCCTGTTGCCAAATTTATATATCCTAGATACAAAATGATAAATGGCTGTGTAGTGACAAATCATCTGAATACGTTCACCCTTTATGAATATGACCATGTTTCACTAGTTCTCAACAAAAGTTATGGACATTCCTGCTGACGGTGCAGTCTTTAACATTTTGCAAAGGACACTTCTGCTTATCGCATCATGAAGTCATTATGGATTAGCGACACCAATGGGCCCAAATTTTACAGTTTACAGGTCACAGAGTGGAGATTTCATGCCATTTGTGAAATCTTAACCTCAATCAACCTCCCTTTCCTGAGGGGGAGTCCAACAACTCACTGTAGCTAATTCATCCTTTTCCACCTGCCAGCCCTCAAATTAAGCGAGACATTAGGGATTTCACACCTAGCCTTCAGGACTTGCCCTCAATTGGCCTTTAGAGCTTTTCAATGTCATGCCTGGTCTCCTATGGTTTCTCAAGGGCAGAACTCAGACCTGGACACGGTTCTAAGAAAATGCAAGCTTCTACAGCTTCTCTGGGCGTGTGATTGAAGTAAATCCATATACCACATCAAATAAACCGTCCTGTAGTGTACACATAAATATATACATACTGACATGTTTTACAACGCACCAATTTGCACATAAGTATGATTCAGACATCTTTCTTTCCCAGGTGAAATCTGTAACAATACGTGATATAACTTCATTTTGTTTAATTATCCACATTGGGCCAAAAAACAACAACTCCACAACACATGAAGGAGAGCAGGAAGTAAAACAATTTTTTTCTTCATCTTCCTTGTCCAGGAAGCGAGACATTTTACTAGTAGACTGTAAAATATCTACTTCACCCCATGCCTGACTTGAGCTGCAGGAGATCTAAATGGCCTCGCTTCCATGTCTAATTGCCAACTTCCTTCCTATGGTGAAATGCACTGACAAGAACAGTTTCTGCCTCCACCATGCAAGAAGGAACTGCTCTAGGGATGAAACACATTGATTGGACCCACCATTGAACTCTGGTTGACTGTAATCCGCTCTGTGGCCATGTTGTGCTGCTGTAAAATCCACCGTGTCCTGCAGGCCTCCCTCCTATCAGTCTGATTTAACAGCCTGCTTTAATGGGTTTAACAGGGTACTTTCATGGATCGTGCAGCAAGGGAACTGCACCATTATGACCATGACCATGGCATCATCCTATTGCTCTATTCCATCTCCCCTCTCCTGATGCTCGTGATATGCCGGCCGACCTTTACAGCTTTTGTCCTCTATCAAGCCTGCGATTTCCCAACTTCACGGTGCGCTAGCCTAGAACTTCCTCCTGCCTGTCTTTAAATGCCATGACCGCATGATTACCACAGGTTGTTGCTGCAAAAATTTACTTGTTGAAAGCTGTTGCGGCATGGCTACAGGAAAAGGGGGCCTTTCAATGTTCCTAGGTGGTAACTAATCCAATTCTAGCACAGATCTCCAGAGGGTTTAGGTAAGTCACAGTCACAGCAGTATCCTAACCTTTGCCAACCAACCCAAACCTCTAATTTGCCACCATATTTGCCACATGCCAGGTTCTCATCTGTGTGTCTCAGTACCATGACCTCTGACCCTCCTAACCCTTTGGTGGTCAAGCTTGACATCATTATTCTGTCTCTATGTCAATCATGGGGATTGATCAGGATTGATCAATCCTATTGAAAAACCATTTCTTACAATGGTAAATACTAAATCATGATTTTGGGCAGACTTTATTACACAAGTTACAGGTTTGTATTTCTGCTCATATTCTGATTTGAACTTAGATGCAAATTTAGCACACCAAAACATGGCTGTGTTGTGTCCCTTTCAGCCTGGCCCTATGCCAATGCCAAGATCAAGTGTGGAAAGCCTAATTAGTCCTATTGGACTTGCTCTCCATGACCAAGCCAACCGGGTTACACTTGTCACTTTCTGTTCTGCCTTTCATACTACACGTTCCTATTGTGTTTATACATCTCCCACCAGCACGATGCTTCAGTCTGACTCTCTTCATTCATATCCTTAATATTTTATGTCGTTTGCACGTCTTGTTTGTAACAATCCAGGAAGATTAGCTACCTACATTTTAATGTAGGTAGCTAATGGGTGGAATAAAGTTTCCAAATTTTCTTAAATTCTGTACAACTCTCTTTCCTGCATCTATCCTGAGCAAAATCCTTCAACCTGCTCCCAGTAGTCTACCACCAATGTTTACTGTAAATGATGTAACATAGCATGGGACAGAAGGGTTCCTAGCCTGAGTGACAGATGGTCCCAGCCCCCCACTGACCCTTCCTTCCCTCCTCTTCCCACAATCCATCAATTACTGCCAAAGGTACATGTATGAGGAACTGCCTGGTTGGACTCCAGAAATGCCCTGATAAGACAGGTGTGTTAACCTACCTGATCCTACACACATTCCTCATGCTGCTAAGCTGACACTGCCACAGCTTTGCTATGTCGTGCTTTCCACAGACATACATAGATAGTTTTACCATGTCATCCTTTCCAGCACACCGGTACAGACATACATACATGTACATAGCTTTCGCATGTCGTGCTTCCCAACTTCCAGTGCAACAGCACAAACATACATACGGAATGTCCATGTAGGCTAGACATCCAGGTAATAAGATATGCCAAAAAGCAGTTACTCATTGACAAGCAACTGGATATGATTTTGGAAACGGTCAGACAGTTTAGATGGTATCCACCACCTTTCCTCAGTGTCACTATTTCCAAAATCATATCCAGTTGCTTGAGTAACTGCTTTTTGACAAACATACAGTAGCTTTCCAATGTCCTCCTTTCCAAGTTCCAGTGCACTATCACAAACATACATAACTTTCACCTGTCCTCCACTATTAGTTCCAATGTACTATCGCAAAACAGACGTAGCTTTCCCATATCCTTTCCAAGTTCCAGAACACTATCACAGAAATTCACGCATGGAAATCACCACAGTTTAATTTCACCAGCATTATCCCGAAAATCCTACGAAAATCCTGTTCTGTATTAGATTATAATGTGTGACAAAGCAAGCCTATTACCAATGCTGTACTTTCAAATTTCTAGGTCATGAACAGTCACATGAAGCATTTTCCCACCAGGCCTGCCCAACAGTTATGCTTCCCTATAGAACTAGCTAGTACAAGGCAGAGCCAGTATCCCCTTTCCTTCAGATGTGACATATCCCCTGCACAGTAACCTTTCTCATGTTTTACCAGCTGCTCCTAGTGAACATATCTCACAGGACTGGGGCATAGGGTCAATCCAAGAAACAAGTGTACAACATGTAAATATAGCTATTCACTACTTGTGCCAACAGCCTGGGAATACAGAAGAAGTGTTAGATTGCAGAGACAAGTGTTTTGATCATAAACTGTGAAACTAGAATAGCTCTGTTGTAATGGAGAAGACATATGGATGGACAGTAAGTAGTCTATACAAAAAAAAATATATCACGGCTATTAAAATTTAAGGTGGCCTTTTTTCAATAGAGGAATCAGAGCTTAGGTTGGATATTGGCTGTTATTGTAAATATGATAAATATCTTTTACTCACACACATTACTAGTCTATAGAGTGAGCCTTACATATTATTGACCTGGTCCAAAACCAAGTAGATACTGCATACTAGATGTAGTAGGGTCTTCTTTTTACTCACATACAATTCTATAGGGCAATGTAATTGCATGTAGCTTGACAAGAGGCTGCAGAGAAAACATTTTGCATTTTTACGGAAATGTTGAAATACAAATCTTGCGACCTTCACCCTGTTTTTCACAGATGTGCCAAGGATCAATATACATATGCTGACCAGCATTTTTCCTCCTTCAATTTATAGCACATGTCAGTCAGCATTATTCACTGCTACCAGCTGAGCATGTGGTAAATCTATCACGCAGACGTGGTTAACATTCTGGGCCTTCACCCTACATCATGGTCAAGTGCCAGGCAAGTAAATCTACCCACCTCTTCACACAACAGGACCTGCTAGAAGATTCAGTTACAATGTCGTACATTTACAACAGTTGTGAAACTTCAATCCACACTCTGGCAGTCCCTTTTGCAAGACAAGTATCTTTCGAATTTGATACCAGTTATCCAGGTACACGTACATAGAGCAAAAAGTACCTGAAGTTTCTCTCTTACCTGTTTTACCTGCATGACTTCTAAAAGAATTAAATGTTTCCGTCTGATAGAGACAAAATACATTAGTATAGCTTTGACTCACCAGTAGTATTTAGAACATGCTTGTCCTCTGGTGTGCTCGCTTAGTTACTTCACCCTACTGGAAGCAGCGGCCATGTTTGACCCGAGTGACCTTTTCCCTCCACAAGTCATGGGGGTCACCGAGGTTACACCCCAGCTGCATGACATTTGTTCCCCTAAAGCTTACCAGATCATTGGGTTAATCCTACACATTCAGGCTTCACATGGGCAGAAGTGGATACCCTGTACTGCGGAATGTTAAACATGCTCTGTACATGGGAACTAAGCTGTTGTGTTCATGCACCAAGCCTAGTCTACAAATCGGCAGTATCGCCGCACCACCGCCCAATGCTATGGGGACGTGCCTCCGAATCTGTTGTTGTCATGTCTATGGTTAATGTTGTTGCAATATGTCAGGAGGGGCACTCAACATGATTCGGAGGCCTTCATATCCCTAGGAATGTCAGGGTTACTTTGACAGCTGCCTCTCCTCTCAATGTGTGCAGGCAGGCAGACATTTCCAAATATCCTCACATTCCTGTTCCCCTGGGTAAACTAGTGATAGCAGGTCCCTCGGGAGTCATTGTACGAAAGCAGGTGGATTTTCCACTTTTTCTTGCCCCATTCTTCAGATTCAACATAATGTCACAGCAGTTCATGTTGTCAGTGCACAACTGCTAAGGGACACAACAAAAATAGCAGTCAAATCTTTCTATACAAGCAGGAGGATTACCTGTTCTAGGTCACTTGAGACTGACTCTCCTCCCTACAGCACCAGGTACAAACGCAACACTTTCTCCCTGTAAAGCTTCACCCCGGTGCCACTTGTACCTCTTGCAGATATTCCCAATGTGACTCTACCGCAATGACAGTTTTGGACATCCACTTCTTGGTTATCTACAGTTCAGAGCGACTGCTGGCACATCCTGTAGTCAGCACAGTGCACAGTGCAGGTGGGAGCTGTCTGACTGACAAGCGCCCAGATAGCATCTCCCCAAGACAAACACAGGCCCAATTAAGCCCTCAGTAGGGCAAACAGCCTAACACATTACCAGCTATTCAACATAGCTGATAACAGTACAGCCTGGGCCTCAGCAAATCCTTGCACTGGTTCACAGCACTTCCTTCATGTCAAAGTTCAACTGTTTCCCATGTAATGCTAGTAACCACAGGGTAACCTATATCTGTTGTATATGAAAACCGTCACTTGGGACATTAGGTCAACGGACGTCAGTTTAAAATTGCAGTATTTTCAATATGATGCAGTTTGAAAACAGTACTGTATCCGTTGACTTCATATCACTAAATATCCTGCTGTTTTTATAGACGACGGATATATGTTACCCGCGGATAAAGGTTACTGTAAAACAGTAGTATACAAGTAGGCCTTTTAACTCTTTACACATAACTCTTTACACATGTGCCTAGCCTGCCATCTAAAGTGTCAAGTTGACATCCCAATACCAACACTACAATTGTTAATGATGCTCTTATCTGGGGATACTCGAGTCTACAAATACAATAGCCCACATCCATCAAACGAAACGGAAGTCACTAAAATGCATGTGAAGGGTTCGTCGGTGGTTTCCACCCATAGCTGGACAGTGTACAAGGGTCAGTAAACAGCTTTAGAGCTTGGGGTGGCTTGTGTTGGCACTGGGGCGAGGATATGTGTGATAAGACGTAAGAGAAGGACGCAGTGCAAACGTGGTATGTTAAACCTCCCTTTCTCTGCTCTGTTTGCGCTGGACCTACCACAGTGTACTTTTCCTCCAACCTTTTCAAAGTAAGACCCTGTTTGATGGCACAAGGCTTTCAAGATCAGGGAATAAGCACTGGAGATAAGCTCAGTGAAAGGGCATCCTGAAAAAACAACTTTTCCACCAGACCGCATCATACCTGAATCAATATTTTTTTTCCATCTGCTTCTATAGATACACTAGAGTACAGTTTAGTGCCTTCGATACAAAACAGGGAAATAAAAGTCTATATAAAGCTAAGGGCTGTTTTAACACAAGTATAAATATTAAACTGGCACAAAAGAAAGCTATAACCTAGTTCTATGTTGCTGGTTCATAGTTATGTATTTATCTCTATTTTTGGCAATGTCTGGGAAAACTGAAACAAAGATATAAAACCATACTTTTCAAACAAAATAGTTCCTTTATTTGCCTATGCTGTACCTGTCAGCTGGTTGAGCCATTTAAATTGCAGCCGAGCCTTGGATGGGGCCTTTTGAGTTAGTGTTAATTTTCCCTTCAAATCAAGAATAATTACATGAAGAGATGGTTTCCATACATTCTCATGGCAGCCTGATGGCACTCGCATTTACCACACGTCCCGGAAATCAAGACAAAGGTGTTGCCTGATTGAAACGGGCAAGGAAATTGACAAATAAATTTGGCAATTTTCAATAATTTAGACAGATAACTGGGGCAAATGAGTTCTAACGTATTAAAGGCATCAGTTTCTGCCTGCGGGAATTGCGTAGATGAAAAACCCGGGAATCTGTGCCGCGTGTTCAATATAATTAATGAAGTATACACATTAATTCTCCCCCGTATGTGCCTCCATCCCGAAACAGCCGCAATAATAAGTGCGCCATTACCGCCGGCTAATGCGTTTTCCTGATAATAGGCAGGCAGATGAAAACCAGGAATAATAGATGATTTTTATTAAAGATTTATAAAATGGCGTGCACGTTCCCCGGGGAGCCCTATGGCAGGCTGTTGTGTAATGAGAGCAGCGTTTTGCTGTAATAGGCCTGTACAGGGCGCCCAACAGGCAGCGTCCCACCCAGAAAAGATACCTTACACTGGGCGTGCCTCTCCCAGGACAGGATGTTAGAACTTGATATATTCCTCCGGGATCAAGCCTTACCCTGAAGTGCACTGCGCTAAACTTATCCTCTGTATTTCATCTCCAAGACGATTACCGGATGATGAAATTTAAAGGAGGGCTTTAAGTTACAATTTCCAATACCAAGGTCAGGTCGCATTCTGCTTTTATTGCCCATTCAGGTTCTAATGAAACGATAGCCAGCGGAATAAGATTACTGGTAAAACCGCCTTTTGTAACACCAACACTTATAGGAAAATTTGATTTTATCTGTAACAATAAATCCTTTCATATAAGGAGGCGCGCAAACGGAGAAACAGTTATTCTTGGGTGCATTGGAACAGGAGTAATACAATGGGGGGCTTTCACTGCATGGTGGCACATATGGCTGTCGATTTTTCCTCTTAACTCAAACCATCCATACCACTTCTCAGATAAGATTTCCGAAACTATTACCCCCTCGGGACTTGTCCTATCATGTGATCTCGCTGTCAGCAGAACACAAGTACCTATCACCACTTTTCGCCCCGCATTTTATCGCTCACTTGGAGTTAAACCAGATTATGTGGAAATATACGCCATTTGTAAGGATGGAGAGATAGATCCTGCAGATTTGGCGCAGTCGCCGCGGGGCTATCGCGATGTTATGAGGGAGATAAAACAGAAATCACCAAATTTGTGCATAATTCAGGAGTGGTGCCAGCAGGGGAGATATGCTAATCTGGTTATGGCTGAAACTGCATTATTACCTGATGCTACATGAATGGAATGTTGATAACACTTCACTAGGTGCATAATGTCCATTGCAAGAGCTTTGGCTCATTTGACAAAGTAAAGAAAAATTTAACAAAAAGTCAGTATATTCATTTCTTTTGCCTTTTACAGCCGTGAGATTTAGTTTTTTTTAGGTTTAATAGTGATGCAGAAGAAGATGTTTGAAACTTCTCCAAAGTATTCTTTCAACAAAAAAGCAAGCTTGAAATTTATTGTTACCAATTTTCAACTGAGGGGAAGTCACAGACGACGGCTCCTGCAAAGACATGATATATATGGCCGCTGTGGCAATCTATAGCTGTCCTTACGTACGACAAAAGAAAAAGTAGTCACAAATTAATCATGGGTTTTTCCCCAAAGCACCAAACATCAATCAAGCTTTTTCATAGGCCAGAACTGAGCCTACTCCGTCTTGAAAGCCTACGTGATGAGATGATATCTGGGTCGTACTCCGCGCTAAATCCTCGACAATAGTGGTTCAGGGAATAAAATATCGCGGAGGATGATAGGGATGTCGCTGCCAATCCCCCCGCTTCCTGCCTCCCTGATTACTTTTCATCCACAGCTTCCTCCGGCACATCTGGGAATGCAAGATTAACCACCCGCTAAATAATTTACTACCGGGTTCGATCCCGGGTTCCCTCCGCGGTGCTAAATATGTGCAGATTATTAATATTTATGACAGAATGGCAGGATGCAACATATTTGCAGTATTAAAAGCGATAATTAATAGGATGGCTAAACCGTGGAAACTGATGAGGGGACGAAAAGTGCAGCTAAGACGCGGAACAAATCACGAAAACACACAATGGGGATTTTTCAGGCTCCGATATGAGGAAAGACGGCACGTAGCCCACGCAATTAATCTGAATTTACGGCAATTAATGAATAAGCTGCTTGGTTACACCGTGAAAGCGATAAGGTGCTGAGAGCGCACAGAGGAAGCCTGCTGAGGCACATCCAACACCTGGATCTGCTCACTATATACTCCTCAATGCATGGCTGACTTTTACAGGGCTGGAAAACTAAATAAATTAATTAGCTGCTTGGTTTCACTTTCTGGAGGACTGTTGTTCCCACCTCAAGTGTGCAAAAAAGTTAAGCATACTGATATTTCTTATAATTGCTGTTCATGGTGCTGAAAAACTTTCCAATGGCACTAACTTGGCTTTGAACAACAAGAAAGTACAAAGTAACATTCAGCTACAAATCAGCAAGCACATATAAAAAAAATATCTTTAGATGTGTGCCCATTAGAAAGATATGAAACATAAGGGAAAGCATATAATCTTAGCCGAGACCTTTTTGCCAGAAGAAATCAAGAACGCATCTCAACCTGCCTCTTAACCAAGATTCTACTTTCCATGGTGCTGAAATGCTTTCCAATGGAGAACTGTTACACATTCACTACAGCCACAGCTGACACTGGCTTGTGTATTGAAAACAGAGGCACCTAACAGCCATCTAAGGCATTTGCCTGTAATTTAACTAAGATTATACTTTTCTTGGTGCTGAAATGCCTTCCAATGAAGAACTGTTACACATTCAACACAGCCACAGCTGACACTGGCTTGTGTATTGAAAACATACATAGGCACACAGCAGCCTCAAAAGCACCTAAGGCTTTTGCCCACTCTCCAACCATCCCACAGTACTGATGACCACCCCCAGGCACTAATATTGTCCAAGTCTGACCAGTATAAATGAGTGTCAAGATGAGGTTGCCCCCAATCCAACAGTACAATACCCATCCATCCGCCATGCTGGGCCAATATCATTTGATACACATTTACTTACATCTTTCTAAAATAAACGGCACCCCGCCTGGCTGCTTTGACTTATGGTCACCTATGCATCTCCAAAAACCATTCAAGGCATGTCAGGACCACTTGGGTGCCTCCACACCTGTCTTTAGACTCTACTTCAAACTCTACAACTCAAGTGGTCAGCAGCAAGGGTCTTAATCAAAACTTTATCATCTTTTTTTTTATGTTCTCTTGAATTCTATTTTCTCTCTGGCACACTTTGTCCCAGTGTACAGTACTTAGAAGTAGAGTATAGCGACTTTTCCATTTTAATCAAATAAAACGACATGTCTAGGATACCTGGCTACATTTTGCCGACTGTCTATGTCTGCAAGGACTACCCCTCCATCTGCACATTTCTTTTCTCTCTTAGACAGACACAATTCTGACCACATCCCAGGTACCGCTGGTCCTGACGCTGCCAGGCCTGACTAGGAAATGACAGTGACCATGAAGTTTGACCATTTTTCCCTCCCTTAGACAGACACAATTCTGACCGCATCCCAGGACGCTGCCAGGCCTGACTAGGAAATGACAGTGACCATGAAGTTTGACCCCAATCCACTGGCTTTTACTGATTACTTTTTCCCTGCTGATCCCTCGAGAATTTGCTCCGCGGAAGCCTCACAAAGACAGGACCTCCCCGGAGGTGATATTAGTCCGAGATATGCAAGTCTGAATGGGCACCTTGGGCTGTAATGCTGGCCGTGAGTGGCAGGGGGGAAATGGGTGTCAGGCCGGATTTGACCCCAATCTGTACGGTACTGCCCCGTCTCACCGCGTTGCCTGCGGCACGGCGATGATGGATGGATGGGTGCACCGCAGGGGCAGCAGTAGTTAACTCGGCAGCAAGGGATATAAAAGATTAAAGAGAAGGGATTTCCAGAGGGCATGCAGGGGTAAGTCATTTTGGACACCATCCCTGAGTGATCCGGAGCAAAGTCAACAATATTCAGATGAGCCAAGTGCAGCTCGTTGGACATACAAAGAGATGGCCGTAGTTGAACGGGAGGAAGAGTCTTGGCACTGGGATGTTAAAACTGTGAACAACATTTGTGCCTGGAAGACAGCTCTTTTTGTAAGTAAACGCAGCCAAACATATACTTCTTAACTAAATCTACTTGAATCAGATTTTCTGATAATCTGACTCAAGTCAAATTAATATAAGGGAAAGCCAGAGAAGGGTGAGTAAAAAAAATCTAAAAGAAAAAGGGTGTTCAGCCCGTAGCCTCGACATTATTTCAACACCACTATACCTGCAACTACTTACAACTCAATTTTCTTGCACAGTAAGATAAATGAAAAGCATACTAGTACCGTAGGGGAGGATAAATTTGGATTAAAACCGGTTATGTCAACGTACTGTTGAAAGTGGGACAGATTTGGATGTCGAACAAGACCTCGTACATCATATGCTGAGCATGCAACTTTGAAACTCCCTAGTGTTGATGTTTGCTAGTAATGAAGGGAGAAAATGAAGCAGATACTACTACAAATACTTTAATGATTGGACTAATCCTGTGCCTTTTATGAGATGAAATATTCAAAACATGTCTTTGATGGAGACAAGCTATAGCCAGATCATCAGAACTGAGCCAATCCCAGTAATAAATCTTTTGCTTCAGATTATAAAATCATCAGACAACACAGATTAGTTTTGCTGCATGACATTTTCAATCTGACAACATTACACAGCAGACAAAAAAAGTGGAAACTAGACATTTTGTTGGTATCAAGTACAAGGATATATTCATAGAACTTCCCAATGTGTCCATGGGAACAACTCTGTTGGTGGTCTTATTGCAGTTTTAAGAATGACAATTTACAGCGGATGCCAACAATGCTTCAACCAAGAAAGCTTCACTTGAGTTAGACTTAAAGTGTCAAAGGATGAATTTCATTTTATCCCATTGAATGAATTATTATCTGTATATCACAAATGTCTGAATGATGTAGATTTGAGATACTAAATATATGTAAGAATGCATATCCAGCTCCATGAGAAAGAAAAGATCACACCATGAGAAGTTCTGTTCCCGTCTCACCAAGCTCTTCCCCAGCTTGTAGATAGGCTTTGCCAGGAAAGGTGACCCTGGTGTAATTTCCGCTGATGAAGAAACATGAGAGGATTGGATCGTAATCAAGCCGTGCATCCTCTGGTGCTGCCAAAACTCCCCTCTAAATCACAGCAGATTTGTGACCAAAGACAAGCAGAACTGAGACAAGCAGAACGGGGAAACGAGGGTGACGGTGACAGATGACAGCCACCAGAAAAATTACGGGTAATGTTTCAGGTAAACTAGGTAAGCACGCCGGAAATTCAGAATAACCTTATTGCAACCAAACATGGTCGCTGGGGGAGTCGCAATTATATTGATCATCAGATGATGGATTTTAGAGGTGAAAATGAATTACTTGTGTTGAAGCTCGGAAGTGATACTGACAAGCTAAGTTGCTGATGAAGAACTCACTGAAAAAAGCAAGGTCAAATCTGTTTGACTCTTTCTAGAAGCGCTGCTATCTTACAATCAATCATATCATAATAAGCAACTGTTGGGTATTGACTGCGTCTCCGAGCTGTGCTTTTCTCTTTATTCCAATATTGGCGACATTAAGATTCATATGGAAGAAAATACTCCAATATGGCTGCGATTGTTTCCGCGCTAATGTGATGAGGAGGTGTAAAATTGAAAGGGACACAGACAAATGCTGTTTGTTGGCAAATTTGTGATACGCTCCCCATAAACTCATTAAAGCAAATGAGCGGAGATTAAGGAAAATTAGGGTGCAGTAATTTGAGGAGTCAGAAGGATTTAGGCATTAGGTAGGCTATAAAACAAGTTAAAGTCCTTATTACGACACATGACATGGGAAATTATGAGCTTTAACGCTCAACCTGCCAAGAGCTCCTTCATGCACCAAACAGAGTTTTGATTACAGCAGAAGTAGCAGGGTGGGGGTTAACTACTAAATGCACCATGAAGTATAAGAATAAGATATTGGAAAAATGACACTATAAATCACAAGTATATGCATACACATGCATGTATGTCTTCATGAAAATGTCAACGAATATCTTAGCAGTACATATGTCTGTGTAAAGAAGATCTAACTGAGACAACAATATCTAACTGTTGTTTGCAAAGACTTGATTTAATTGGAACATAACATATTGTAACACGTAAGATACTGCGTCAATCTCAAACAATGCACTTGACACATTGTACTGTTTTCATGTACAGCAAGTCTTAGCAATGATTTCAGACCTGTTTTTTAAAATATGTCTATCAATTGAAAATGGTTTGATTACAGACGAAACATTACTCCATATTTTGGGTCATTATCCCTTTGAGCAACCTGTAACACAAAACAAGTGCAGGTCTACAGTAATCTTTAGCAAAGGCAATGCCAGTGACAATATCTTGATTCATATCAACACAATGCGGGGACTTTTGCAAGGTTATGGAAATGGAAAATCTATACATTAGTAAACCAAGCCCAAGGCTATGAGTGAGGCTTTCTTATCACTGTTAGCATCCAAAATCTGCAAAGGCATCACAAAACCGGAAACTGAAAGTTGCCAAGGATGTTATCAGGCATTTTTATGACAAAGGTTATGAATTAATGCTAGCACTTGAAGATATAAAGGAAAGATGTTGAATTACTTTCATGAGAAAATTGCTGCATAAATTCAAGGCAAAGAAGGCAGCATTCTACTTTCACATATTTTCTTTAATGTAGACAATTCCAGGAAGAAAAAGCATACCCATCTCAGCTTTCATCTCCATATCGACTTCTTCTTTACATAGTTACTTTGAAAAATGAAACCATTGACACTTTCCACAAGAGTAAGAGAATCTGGGCATCGTACTCAAAGGTAGCTTTATGCAGATTCCAGGCAGAGAAGACAGATTTAAGTCTTTGCATTTTACCCTTTTCTTATCCCTGATTAAAGAGCAGAGGCATCACAGTGCCAGTCTTTAAGTGTGCTGGAGGATTTAGGCTCAGACACTAATGACGTCTGGGTAAACACGGTAAGAATGGACGACCAATGCCCTGGACTTTCTGTAAGGCAGAGAAGGTTTTGCGTTGACAGCTGGAGAAATGTCTAGGATTATTCCCAATCCAGTGTTACATTTTTCCTGTTTGCAGTTCTTAGGTATCTGCACGGGCATACGGCGACGAAAAAAAAGGGGCCGGCAGGGATCTATAGACCACACCACAACCTGGGTGGGTTTTTAACTACATGGCAAATTTATGTCATAAAATTTAGTTGTTCAGCCAAGTACAATTCCACACAACCCAATGTACTAATAACATGTTGCTAAAATTGCCAAAAATGTCTTTCTTAAATCCTATGTCATTGATGAATAAGAGGATTCATAACTGTGCTGGCAATCTTCATTCACACAGCAAGTTCTTAATGAAGCAACTTTAGCTAGCAAAATACACCATCACATGTACACACGCTTTCATGTTGGCAAATTGTACAGGATTTATTCCTGACGACAGAAGACACGTCTCCCTTTTATATACTGTGTATTTAAGTTTCTGACTGCAATTCTCTCAGGTACAACTTTCCCTCACAACCTCTTGTCTCCGACGTAGAGATCGCCATCCATCTTGACAGATTATGCAACATTTTCTCAAATCTCCAACTAAGCCTCGCTAGCTCTGCCTGTCTCTCACACCTCTCTGGCTAAACCCGCTGTAGCCCCACTAGGATTTATTCTAAATTTGCGCCGCGTCAAAATTGCCGCCTTGATCCCATGAAATATGCACCTCTCATTGGTAATGCTGTCTAGGTTTTGATGATATGGCGAGCGAGAATGATTAAGCTGGTCGTGACTCTCCGCAATCTCCCTGAACATGAGAAGGGTAGAGTTAAACACATTCATCCTCTGGGGGGATACAAGCTGCAGTTTGTTTCTTGCCAACAAGGATGGCAGGGGGAGCTGTTAAAAGTAGTGCTCCAATGCATGACGACTTTCTGTATCTATTGACCAAAAAGCTGGTCTATGTCTATTCTACTGAAAGCAAATTGTACTGTTCTACATAAAATGATTCCAGTAAATGACATTCATTGAGTTATTTCCACCGACAAGTCTTTAGTGCAATTTGCAACACAATAGAACCATAGATGAGAAAATTGAATACAAAACATCAAAGTACACGTTGAGCACTTAATATGCACATCCTTAGTTTGATGCCAATATAAAATCTTAACCTTATTTACAAACAAACTTCATGACTTATCTCCCTGGATTACAAGCTTACCCATGTTGTAATTTCAACAACAGAACAGCATCTTATATACAGCAATCAATGGCAAAAAAAACATTGGCAGGTGCATCAGCAATTGTGCCTTCTCCCACTGAGACCTAGGTCATAAATATTCCTCCAAAAGAACATCACTACCAGCCTATATATGAAAAGAGAACAGCTTTCTGTGGCTAGGTGTTTATGTAAAGTAGACTCAGGGGACCAGGCCGCCAGCTTCTGTGCATGTTATTTACCAGCTAAATTACACTGGGGTCCCCCAGAGGACTGAATTTGATATCACGACATTTGTTCCCTATTTTGCCAGGGGAATTACAGCACATTAACCCTTAATTCCTTCCAAATTAATCTTTCAGCAAGGTCCCGGGGGAGGGGACCTGGAGCAGCCGCTCCCTCCTGAGGCTGAGTCAGGAGCACTCTCACTAATTGAGTGAAAGTGGGGGACAAATTTGTGTTTTAATTAGAAAGCGTTCTATTCTCAGTGGGTAATGGAAACGTGTGAGAAGTCATAAAAGTTAAAAAAGTTAAAGTTTGCCCATGCATCTACAGACGCGTAGGGGCAAGTGGAGAGAACACTATATCTTTACAGAGATAATGTTTGGTGAAGATATGGCCGAAAGGTAACATCTTGTAATGTATCTATAATAACTAACAATTGGATACATATTTTGCAAAAAAAGATCATGCAAAAGGTTGCTTTGTACCAAGGGTTTTACATACAAATGTATATAACGCCCTTGTTTGTACATATCAAGCATCTAAAAATTACTATAAATCAAGATGTACCTATTATGATTAATAAAAAGTAAGTAGATGTATTGTCAAAAATTTGCTTTGTGCATAAGCATCTGAAAATTGCAATGAATGAAATCCGGTCACAGGAAATTGCACGTAATGTTATTTTGTTGTCTGATTGAAGTTGTGACATTATTCTACACCACTCATGTAATCCTGTAATATCTTTATGTTTGATTCCATTAACAATTTTCACATTGCGCTTCCCAGGAGAGTGTAAAGCAATTTCACTCTGTTTTTATTTCTTCCCGCTGAATGTCACATAAAGTTTCTGCCTACTCCTATAAAAGTGGCATGGGCAGATATAAGTCGATTGTTTGTTTTGAAGAATTGCATGAGAAAGAAAGTGATGTCTTTTACCTGAAGTAGGAAAAAGCACTACAAACTAAAAGTCTTCCTATCTAAAATGTATGAATAACATGTAGACTAATACCAATAACTGCTTTCATACAGTAAAAATTGTTTTGTAAATCATCCCTTAATCTGCAGCCTATTGGAATTACTCCCGCCTACAGCTGTCAAAGGAAATAAGTCTGCAGAAATGAGGTGAGATCACCCAATTGTTGACTGGCACAATTGCAAACGTGAACAGTAAAGAAAACTTGCCAAGAAACTAATCATGCTGTGATAAAAAGGTAAGGCAGCCACCCTCTATCAGGATAAGTACAGGAAATTGAAGATGTCTGGGACCAAGAACAGCTTTAAGTAGATTACAAATCTGTTGTAAATCTAACTGTTATAAAATATGTAGGGAATACAAGAGAAAACCGAATTAGAAGCATATTTTGCTTCAATAAGCCAAGATAAAAAACAGTATTTTTTTCTCTCTAAAATGCATACCGACCGGCCTGTGTTCCACCATCGACAACAATCATCTTTAATCAACACAGCAGGTAACTGCTGAGCATCGATCTCATATTCCTTTAGCTTGTAACATCCTAAGTGCTAATGGCATCTGAAGGGGTACGCTCCTTTCGTCAGGCTTATCACGTATCAAGTCTACCCTGAAATTTCATCCGCATGAAAGGAACCCGGTTCCTTACCATCCCTCCACCGGCTAACATCATCTGCAAGAAATTAATTAAATCGAAAATGGAATCAATTTGGGGCGGATTTGGTTGGTTGAAAGCTTGGGGATATGCTGTTTTATCAGCTTGAATATTGGGTAGCGCATAGATTGTCCCGTGTCAACCTCCCCCGCTAGGCCGGATAATACTGGACCAGATAGGGGTCAAGGGTCGTCCGCGGGGTGCGAATTGGTTGCTGATCCGGACAGGAAGGGTGCAGGCGGGCATTATGGGGAAACAGAGCCCGGTTAGTCACGGCTCCCGTACTGTTACAAATGCATTCAGGGGGACAATGGGAGCGCTCCACGGCAGATAATTGTGGCAAAAAACTTCCCTTCCTCCCTGCTTCCCTTCCGCTCAGTCGGACATAAATTTACAGGAAGAACAAGCGCTGCGAGCACTTACCGTTCACGCCAGACAGGAGAGCACGAAAGTGCAGCAGCACTCAGGACTGTAATATCTGCAGAAGTGTACAGCAGAAGGGCTCCCAACAGCATACAAGCAGCACACTCTTACATTGAAGGGGACGCAAAAGTATTGTGTAAAGAGCTTTTTTAAGATGTGTGTACAATGCAGCCTTCATTCATAACAACAGTGAAGTGGCCACTCCATCTGGCTTATGGGCAGCCGTGGGTGACTGCACAAAAATTCACTCCAACACCACTCAGTTGCCACGGGTGCCAATAAACCAAACACCACACAGATATTCTGTGAACGTAACGTCGAGAGGTGTGATCTTGTGACGATACATTCTGTTTGGGTGAGTGCAGTGTATGGTGTTTGCGGGGGTGAGAGCAAGTGTATGCAGGTTGAAAAAAAAAGTACTCACCCGATCGTCCTCACTTTCACTGTCACACTGTAGAAACACAAGAGATGAATATTCATGAGCAGGGAATTCTGGGATGCATGATAATGAGCTGAAAACATCCATGACATTGTCGACCACAAGGGTATGCATGGGCCATTCCAAATAAATTACAAGTTCTCTATCACATAGATAAATCATTTTTTAAATAGATAACTATTGCTGACACAACACATTAAAAAAAAATTGATGCCAATAATACACATTTGTTCATCATCAAAAAATCATGTCGATAATTAACAAAACAAGTGGTGTAACTTAACAATTATTGTCTTCTAAATAATACACATTGTGATGGCTGGGATACCCAGGAAACAAACGAAAAACAAATCAGAATTGCGCTGGTAAGAAACAGCCTTTTTTATTACCTGGGCCTGCATCAATACTCGTTTGCCATTTCATAGACTATTTGGCAGCGAGAATTACTGTAATCGGGTTGGATGGATGCTGGTCGACTCACACTGCATTTCAATTACACTGGCTAATGTGGGCCTATTTCCCATGTCAAACCAGATATCAGGTATTAAGGCAAAGTGAGACAGACAGAGTGGAAGTAACTGGACAGAGAACCAGGAGAGGTAACAGCTGTTGGGATCTGAAATCATTTTTCCAGAGACGATTTATAAATCTTTTCATTGGACTAATAACCTCCTTATGTAGGTCAAGCATAGAGAAACTACAGCTATCATATTGTTAAGTGCCTGCCATCCATGAGAGCTATGTAATATTTCAAGCACTATTTTTCACCTATAGGTAATCAATGCTTTTGTATCTTCCTTATCAATACGCTGAGAGGGCAGGCAAGATAAGATCAATGGATGTGATATATCATAATAATCAACATCAATTATCATACTAAATGAGCCAGATCCACATTCATAGGCAGAAATTCAAAGGGAATGACAGAGAATATTTTATATTCCCAATAGTCGAAAGATTTGCCAGAAACAATCTATTTTTCAAGACATTTACTTATTTTCCTGTTTGGAAACACAATGATAGAGTCTATATCCCCACTTTTAAACAGCATAAATTGTACCATATATTTTTCACATGTGGGTGGCATTAAAAAAAGCCTAGAGTTGATAATAAATGTTGCCTCCTCCATGGATAATGATTGTGAATTTTCTTTCCTTTTTATGTTGCTAACAGATAGGCTACTCGCCCTCAGGCAAAAGATGTGGGCAGATTAGAAGCAGAATTTAATACATTTCATTACGATTCTCATTTACACTCCAACCAGATAAATTTTCGCCCACGGACATTGCCTGTTAATAGCTTTCCTGGGTTAGAATCATCTAGACAATCTGGACAGTTATTTCTAAGAGACTCGAAGAAGCGACTGTCATTAGAGAGCATCATCTCACACAACCGGTAACAGCTTGGAAAATACCTATAGAACAACTGGTACAGGAATCAGTTTGTGTCAAGGCTATATGTTTTGCTATCTGTTCAGAATGTGTACTGCCAAAGGAGAGGATAACATGGAGATCATTTATACACCCATTTATCACCACTTTCTCCTTTATCTCCCTCCCTGATAAGAGTTTCCCCCCACAGCCTGGCTCTGATGACTGCCCTGGGTCACCTCACTCCACACCTCATCTTATCAGCAGGCAGAGATAAGCGGTAGCTGTGGGGTCTTAGCCCTGTGTGAAGCTATGATGAGAATTAGGTCAGGGACTTTGGCAGATCAAAAGCTTTTCACTGAAATGTTGAGCAGGATGCACATATCTTTAGATTCTTAGTACAGAGGCCGGAGGGAGAGGTATAGCCTTATACAAGTGTTTCATTTATTTTGGCAAGCCAAGCCAAGAGAGAGTGTTTCATTTATCTTGGCATGTCAACCATACCTTTTGTGAGATTTTCACTACCAGTTTACTATTTAACTTTTTTTTTTTTTTAAGACTCTTTTAATGTCTCTCTGCATGAGAGTACAGGAATGATACATACCTCCATTACGACTTTAATTCGTAAGGAGGAAAATAGGTCAAGGGCAAATGATCATGAGTGAAGAGTGAAGCCAAATGAAACACAAGTAGCTGAAGATCACCAGCTAACCTCACTGGTGAGAGAAACTGTACACCAAGTTAAACACTCGCTGTCTGAGGTTTTCAACAAGTTTAGTCTGAGGGGATCACACCTGTCAGCCATCAGCCACTCTGCTGGGAGGGAAGTCAGCACAAATAACCTACACCTGTCCCTGTTGTGGTTACCTGAAATATCACCTGGAGAACTTGACCTTACAGCTACAGGCATACAAAGGCACAAGAAATGTGATTCAGTCCATAACTGAAAAAGGTTTTCTTTGCTTATAAATTTCATATTGTACGGAAATATCGTGCACTGCCATCAGGATGGAATTGCTTATCAAATGTTTTGAAAAAAAAATATAGCTTCCAAACATGAGGTTATGAATGCTTCTTATTATGTTCAATACAAGAACAGAATCAAAGTTTTTGCATTTGGTTCCATACTGGATTCCTTCACTACTCCTCAGTCTCCCATTCAGCATTCTGCAGCAAGTTCAATGACGAATCGTCCCACTGTCCTGTTTGTTGGCACTATAAATATCCAGTCCCCCCAGCATAGATCAACATGCTCCTCACGCCCTCCCCACCTCAGGGAAGAAATCAGCGGGACACGCCACTGACCCAAGGAGCCCCGAAACTCTCCGAACACAGCCGGAATTAGTTTGCGCTGATGGAATTGACCCAGGACAATGGCTAATGGCTCGTAGCTGTCAGGACCGTCCCATCACCGAAGCTGGTCCGCTACAAGGAACAGGAAGGGCTGAGGGATGTTCAATCTACATTACAAGATACGGGAGGTAATCGTGAGCGATGGGAGAGGAACAGGAAGATATCCGTCTCCTTATTATGAAGGAAGCTGGCTTCGTGCAACAACGACAGCTAATCCGTCAACTGTCGGGCATATCTGGATGGTACAAAAGATACCGGTGGGAGCTAATAGAGGTTGGAACCGGAGACACTCGCTAAGACACTTGATGTCCTTTAAGAAATGTGATAGTTTATACAAAACTTGTCCTGCATATAAATTCCATATCATTAATATGCCTCTAGATACATGTAGATTGATATAGATAAATAGAATGCACCATTGCCAAGATAACCAGCAAGACAATCACATACGTATTCCTTAGTGACAGCCGGAAATAATGCCTTGCGAGCTCCTCCCAATGCACAATAGCCATTCCCAGGGAAATATGATGGTCAGGGTCTACACTTGCCGGGTTCCCATGACAATTTCTCGCTTGGCCACTACTGTAGGCATAATGGCACCAGGCAAAGGAACACAAAGCTAATGGCTGCCATCATAGGCTAAAGGTCATCGCTATGGGAATCAGTTGGTGTCAGAGGGGCAGCAAATAAGGTGATATATGGGGGAGGTCGAAGAGGGGTCATTCTTCCACCTGCTGACAGTGATGATAGGGCAAGAGTGCTATGGTAATTGGGCACCATTATCTTTAGAAATGTCAGCGTTGGGGGGAGACTGGAGGGGACTTCTCCTGAACCACATTTAATCTCCTATAAGTAGATAATGCAACTTTTTCTCCACAATGCCACAGATGAATACTATCAGATACCTGCCAACTTAGAAATTTACTTTGTAACAGAAGAGGAACTTTCATGACGAGCAAAACCCGAGAAGAGATCAGGCTTTTAGTTAGGATTTTATTATAGGGGGTCCAAATTTCTTGACGAGGTGCGGCAAGTGATATAGGCGCCAAAATTGTATGGGGGTCACAAAGCACCCACCTTCAATGGTGCAGAGTTTGGGAGAATTTTAAGTTAAAATAGTGCATTGTAAGATATCCTGAGGGTCAAAATTACTTTCAGAGAGGTCACAGTAGAAGCCTGCTGCTATCTCAAATATTTTAATTTGAAGGGTAATTTATGAGAAATGGTATCAGACACAAACGTTGCACACATATCAGACACAAGTTCTGGCCTATGACAGTAATGGTCAAGTACAGCAGGCTGGAAGGGCCATGGTAAAGGTCGTGGATATCTCAAATCTGAGACGCCAAATAAGCCATCACTGTCACTGTGTGGTCAGCTTGGTCAGCAGGTTCTGGTCATCATGAAGATGCAACACTATATTTTCTCTGACCTTCGGGCTGTCAAGGTCACAAAGGGTTAAAGACAAGTACAAACTCTAACGTCAGCAACAAATCGATCTTTGAGTCTGCAGACCATCTATTAATACAGGTAGTTTTCAAGCAGTGAAGGTACAAGTGAAGATATCAGTGAAAGAGGAATAACATCTATGAAAAAGGTTGAAGTTTACAAATGTTAAATCAAAAATGGCCTATTGTCCTATCATTTAGATTTACATAGCAATGGCAAGCCAATTGACCTCACATTGTTGGAATCGCTTATTTTTTCAAACATGAGCACATCAAGCACACAATGCCACAAATAACAAAGAAGACAACATTTCGTACAAGTTGCCCACGCATACTAACTTTCTAAGTTAACTAAGATGCAAGCCATATCATTTCCCCTTGATGTGGCTACCATGGTTCCCTAGCCTGTACAAGGAATCCTGGGAGTCTGTGGCCTGGTCACCCAGGTTGATTACCATGGACAGACATGAACCCCAAAACATGCTAATCGCAGGTACACTCTTTCCTTTCACATAAACAGGGGTATCTAAGCATTTTCACTAACCTTATGAAATTCATACGAATCTTACATTCCCTCTACAAGGAATCCTGGGAGTCTGCGGCCGGGTCACCCAGCCTGATTACCATGGACAGACATGCTGCTTAATGTCCCATCACCAGAAAGATGGCCCACAGTCAAACCAATTATGGACTCTTCAATTTTTAACCAATCTCTATTGATTTCTACATCCTTGACTGAAAAAAGTACACATTACGGCAAGTCCGGTTTATTGGAGAAAATGCGAGGCTGAGGGACTGAGCAACAGTGGGGATAAACAAGATCCGGCATCATGATTTATTAACAGCTTTGACTGGGGTTCTCCAGATTCAGGCATTAACGCCAATCCCCCTGTCAAACGCAATAACGGCGACGGCGGAAACGGCATGAAAGTTTTAGAGGTCATCACGAGCGCGGATGTAGGAACTCACGAGAGGGATCCTACCGATAATAGGAGGCTTTGGAGCCGGTAGAGGCCGGGCTTAGCCCGCACTGCTGCCATAGATGGGATGGGTTTTCTGATGTTTCGGACACAGCTTCCCACATGTGCGGCTGGCTGTTCCGACTTACACAGGTGATCCCTTTGATAATGGGGTGCTTTGGGACGAGCAGATACCTGGCTTACCGAGTACTTCTCCTGCAAATAAGATGGGTTTGCCTACAGCCCCTGATACACCAACATTTGGGACGCAGATCCGGGCTGAGCTCGGTACAATATTACAAGTTTAGACCCGACGTGTATGCACCCCCAGTCAGAGAGGCTCTGGACAAGAGGGAGATTTGTCGTGGCGGATGTTCAGATTAGGGCTACAGTCTCACAGTACAGAATACAAATTCCATCCAAAACAGTGTAGCAAAGTGAAGACTTGTCCACGGATGTTCTCATTTCTATGGAGGACTTATCATTTTCTATGGACAGCTACACTTTTATGAAGGACTTAACACATGATTTACACCACAGCTCTAGAGTTCCAGAGCTTTGTGAGCCTCTGGATATTACCTACTTCCTTGCAGACTATCAGCAAGTGATGCTTGTCATCAGTCTAAAGTCAAAATATGGGCAAGTGACAAAAATAAACAGGAAAGCCTATTTTTCAACACCGATCTTCACACCAAAAGGAAATAAACATTGTCAAAATTAAGGTACAAAAAGAAGAGAAGAAATCTGCAGTCACAGACCACATTGCCTGGAATAACTGCATCATTAACTAGGAAGGGGTCAAGTTAATAGAGAAGACATGTACAAGAGACATATCCGATGGATTAAAGAAGCAGTCTGGATGGGAGGGAGTGTGTCAGGAGGGACTTGAAGGTGCGCGGCCTGACAGAGGTTGACCCACTGGACAGAGCGAAATGGAAGCGAAGTGTGAAGACTAGCCGACTGCTGCCTACCCCTGCATCAGGGACCCCAGCAGCAGTATAATCTAACCATGGATAGTGCGTGAGTGAGTGGATAAGATAGTCAACAACAGTGATGAATTGGGACAAGGCCAAGGGGGGATACAAACTTTGCCACGTTTCGGACTGTGTTATCGCCGCAAAAGCGCTCTCTACTTCGGCTACATACAGCGGCAACAAGCAGAACTCGAGTTAGAAGCTCTGATGAAAATGTCTGACAGGCTTTAAAACGTCACCAGTTGAGTTTCTAACTGGTTGTGTACAAGAAAAATCAAATATTCTATGGTCAAAATTACCAGGAAACGATTACAATTGTGCACCATGGTGCTGAAACGCCATCCAATGCTACATTTGAAAGGTGAGCATACATATTTTTGCTTTTTTGAAGGTAATATGGATGGCATCAAACATACGCTACCCAACACAACTATGTCAAAATTTACTATCACAAGTAAATAGCTTCCAAACACAAGTGCATAAACTTACAAAATTCAACAAAGCAGACATGCATGGTAACAATGCAAAGCATGGCTATCCGTTATCTAAAAAGGGATATTAATATTGCAAGAGGTCTTATGAGGATCAACACGTCTGAAAAAAAGTTTTGAAAAAGGCGGCCATATGGCACAGATATACATGTAAGCATGATCATTACTTAGCTAATGACGTCATACCATTATTGTCAATACTGGGCGGTTTTGGTGATTGTTATAAAAAACGTACTTCTTTTTGATAAGCCCAAAGAATACAAGCCTCCAAAAAAGATAATCAGAGGTACACTTTTTTTTACACTTCTACATGGGAATGATGTTGCTCATCAATGAAAGTGGCATTTTTACTTTGACAAATGCCCTTCATTCAAACTAAAAAAACATCATCTTATAACCATTGTTCAGTCTATTCAAGAAAACAGCAGGCACTTTAATGGAAAGAAATTAACTTTCTTCCCCCCGATGGCCTTTGCAGTATGGTCTGACCTTTGACACAGTGAGAAATTGAACTTTAATCCCCGACATTACCATAACATAGAGCCACAGCTGCTTCCAAATGGTACCAAGATAGACTGCATGCCTACTTACCTTCCCCAGGCCACACATTACCCCAATCCCGCCACACTCCAGAATAAAAAGCGCCATAAATGCCTAACCTAGTAAGGCCTGAATGCGTGCCATCAATTTCTTGAATGTCCCCGTTTATTAAGATGGGCCCATTAGCTTGTTTTCTACCTATTTGCTGGAAATAACAGTCATTTTCCGGGGAAATAACGGCCATTTTGGCACTACTTAGTCCTGTCAGGTCTCAATTTATGATGAATTCGTGGCCTGTTACCATTCTCTTAGGTTAATGTGCACTTAGAGGGAGATTGCACTAACACCCCCATCTCTGCAGGGAATTGGCATGCCCCAAAGGATTTAACACTTGACCTATAAAGCCAAAAAACTTTGCTTCGTTCCCATTAAGGTGGTGACTTCATAACACAACTTGTTGTTCGCTGTCATAAACAAGCGACTCCAGACCGAAAACTTCAGAGGAACTACATAACCGAGACCGACAAACCGACGGGTATCAGCTGCAGATGAGATGAATTATTAACAAAATAATCCAATAATACACGGTTTTCTGTATCAATAATTGAAGGGATAAGATCCGGGATAAGCTCCTGTACAAATGACATCCAAATAGAGCATTAGTGGAGATTACTGGCACTCAATAATGGCACCAGGAGAGTGATAGATTTGGCTAAACACTGAAGCCTTCAATCCCTTTCCATGCATGGAAAATTAGCAAGTGTGAGCAGCTAACTTTGTCGCAACAAAAATCTGCTTACTTCAGCGAACACTACCATTAGGGGGGAGGTAATGCCATTTGGAGCAGTGGTGGAACAGAGTGTAATGCTATCATTACAAGAAAAACACATCTCTCTTCCAGAATGGAGAAATTATGCCAAAATAACTATAGCGTGTAGGTCACATCAGATACCATTACAGTATACTGTACTTCTGGGAATCTAATTGCTACAGATTCTTTTATATACTTTCTATCTTTACACATTTTCTTATGTACTCCATGACTTTCAAATCAACCTAGAATTCTGTGACTATAAAAAGTCTACCCCCTTGAATATAGAAAACAAAATTTTCTTCTGTTCTTGACTGTATTGACTGAGACTTTCAACATGGGTTAGAACTGTATCCTTTAACCAACTGATGGAAAGAAGAAACGGCCCATTTGGGTAGATGACAAAATACTTTTGCTTCTGTTTTCAAATAACTGTCAGTGAACAAACAGCTACTGTAATGCAAGCAATGTCTACTCATGCACTAGTATTTCAACCTTATTTTAAATTGAAAAATAGATTTGTACACCTAGAACAAACAAAAATTCCCTACAATGTTATCAAATTATTCTGGATGCATCATACTTTCCTCTGAACGAGACCGAGTCGAAACATTCATGCACATGCAGGTTATATATTTTAAAATAAAGACTTACGTTTTTGACGCTATGTGCTACTTATTACCTAAAAGCTTTCTGATGTTGTTGCCGCCCTGCTGGAATAACAACTGCCGGCAATTTCCAAGGCAATGAACACAATCCAAGGTTAAGTGTAGATTCCGGCGCCGCCGCTTGCTGCCGCTTGCCAGAATTACGGAAGCACAAATGCAAGAACTGACTGACGTGGAAATTCCCTAGAAGTGCACTTTGCTCCACAATTCCCACAAGGAAAGTTAACGGCAGCAGAATAGTAATAATTGCGGTCTAGACATGCAAACCTAATCTTTGCAAGGAGGATGGTTAATCATGTCGAGACTTCACAAAACTAACATCTTCAGTCAGTGAGTTTCAGAACGAAAGCTCAATTGGAGGATTCTGTTTGCTTTCACACAAGGGTAAACACAATCAAGTCAAGCAATTATGTCTTTTCTATCATAACAATGAAAATAGAATAAATCAGGCAGAGCACAAACATGTGTTGGCAAATTTCTTCACAGTGTAAAGACAAACAGAGCACAGGTGTTTGTATCACTGTTAAAGTGTTAACCACCTGGCAATTGATAAGTTCACAGCTCTTGATATACGCTGCACCCGACCAACGTCTTGGTCAAAGAGGTTCAAAATTTCATTCAAATAATGCTAATCATGGATTAAGACAAAGGCAAACAATACCAGGACACCTTTATCTTATAGGGACAAGACCCTGAATTCTGCAAAAAGATCTGTGCACCACATGAGAAAACATGTGCTAAGACATCATAAAATCATTGACTTCCAACTGCCAAAATTTCACAAACAATCCACATCCCTACACACTCTCATCCTTACACACGAAATCCCCCGAGAGATTCTTTCTCACCTCCAATCTGAAGACAATGTCCAGAGAATTGCCACAGAAGACACAGAATCCCCGTGCTGAGCTCCCCTTGCCTCGGCAGGATTGTCAGCCTCTGCTAAGCCGGCGCTCTGCTCCCAACTCCCTGCTTGCACACTCGATCAATAGCAGCTCAAGCCTCACACACACTAACTTAATATTCCCCGTGTTTCCCCCCGCTCCGACAACGCTCCCATTTCATTTACTGCGGCGGGAATTACCCCACAAATTGAAGTAATAAAACTTGTTCGGGGCTAACAGCTTTGTCTTGCTCCACCGCACACACAATATCGCAGGTCGTAATGCTGCGCAGGGAAGGGCAGCCGGGATATTAGCTCCCCTAAAATTAGCGCAGGCGGCGATCAATTTTCCCGTGGTGTGAAAGCAAGCCTAATCCCCCAGTGTGTAACTAATGTGCTGCGCTGCGGGCCACTGAGGAGTAATCCAGGTAATGAGCGCGGTTTGATTACGGTTTAACTCAGTCCTACGATCCCGCGTACACCATCATCTGTCTTGTTGTGTGTCGAGGGACCGGCTCTGATGTATCAATCTGGACCACCAGCCCCTCACAACTTTTGCAGTGGCCAAGCGTTAAAAGAGGGGAGCACTGTTAGAACTACATTGAACAAGGTGTCAGTTAGAAGAGAGCTCAAGTGCAAGTTAATCATGCATCAGTACTCTCTCCAGAATTACACTACAGTGATTTTAGTAGTCCTTAAGCAGAGTTCAAAACTTACACGCCACTAGAATAAAAACAAGATTGCTTCCAGAATGCGACAGAACACATGGGAAGGTCCCCTCTCTCGTGACAAGCTCGCGAGGCGGGCAATACAAACTTGTGGATCAGAAAGGGGGTTTACGAGTGCTAACGGTGATAAGGGGATCTGCTAAGCTGGGATTACCACCTGATGCAGCCTGATTGCTGGAAGAAAAATAGCTGGAGGCTGCGCCGGAGCAGGGATCTGACCATGATTGAAGCTAAATGCACATTTGCCCAAAATGAAGACTACAGAGAGATAAGTTATCAGCTAAGAGAGCCCTCGCAGTGGCAATTTTACATGGCTGAGGTAAAGCTTATCGCCTCAGCGCATCGGCAGGCTCAGATTTGGTACATCACAGCTTATCACCCATGGCGCATCGGGGGTTCCATTGGTCCGTTCCATCAGGTGCTTATCGCACTTCTACATCAGCACGTCTCAGCGCATGTGTGGGGAGAGCCACTGGAATGGCTTCCACTCTATAACAAATATCCATTTTAGCGTGGAAATGATCTTCCATTGTAGCAATCCAAGCCTCTGTAAGCTACCCATCTTTCACCTGAAGAGTCTTATGGCATGAAGAAAGTATTGCTAACTCAGGTACCCCTTAGACAGACAAATGTGCAGACTTAGACCTTTGACAATCTTGATGTGGCAATTTCTACTCTGTCAAAGATCACGCTATTGCTAGTAACTCGTATTCCCCTGATCAAAACTTTTTTTCACAAAAGTACAACAGGTGCAAGAGCACAGATAAGGTCCTGACCCATTGGCTATACATTCTGATGCAGTAGAATGGATATAATTTCCCCTTCTCTTGCATTGTCCAGCCCACATTCAATCCATTTCATCACCAAGAGGTACTTTTTTCACACCTGCATTTTGAAAGTCATTTTTCATGTACATTAAGGTTTGCTTGTATATACATGCATTTAGATACAGTTCTGAAACTAACTTTATATTTCAATGTACTTCATACACTTCAGATGGAAGTCCCATTACACCTTACTTCAATCAATCTGCAGTGCCGATACTTGATAAGTGAATAGCTACTGAAGCATTAAAAGTTGGCAGCATGGCCGCAAGAATAGCTGAATCACTGAACTGGATAATATCTAAGCACCCTGTCACAGTAGGACTACTCCATTACCATTGTACAAGCTTGTATTGAATTAGCAGTAAAGCAAATTAAATTAGCAGCATCTCAAGCGGAGCAGCATCAGGAGAAATACTCCATTACATAAATCTCCAGTCTGCTCTATGTGAGGTGTTCATACCAATCACTGTGAACGGGCGACAAACTAGCCGTGTTTCTCGCTGTGTCAGACAAATTGTGATGGTAAGATCTGTTTGTATGGCTGTAAATGTGCCTGTTTGAAATGATTCTATAATTGCACCTACAGATCTGGTATTGTCAGATAAGCTTTCATACCAATATGCAAGCAAGGTATAGATAAAAAGATGGTAGTGGAGAAAATTGTTGAAAAAAAAACAAAACATTTTCCTTAAACCTACACCTCCCATCCAAAAAATGCAATTGTTACCCTTCCCACTTTATTGGGTAAATTCTTGCATTTTTTGCAGGTGCTCGCTCACGGCCTTGTTTCAAATTTACTCTTCCTTTCCTATTTGCCCCACAATAAATTCCAGCCAGGATGGAAGTCACCATACCACCACATCCATTTCAGCACCAAGGGCAGAGGTTGGCAAAACCAATAGCGGGCTAACACAACAATGGTGGAACCCAACCTGACGGTCAACTGGGCAGAACCTGCTCCATTACCTCTGCTCACAACATCATTCAGAGACTATTGATGCCACGCCGTGTCATACACATCTGCAGAATTCCGTCATGTTCCGTACCCAAATACGCAATATTTGACCGTAAATCTGTCAACTTACAGATGCTTCTCAAGAGGATGGAACGTGACAACTTTGCTTGAATTTGCAGCAATTTCTAAATTCTCCAATTTCTTTTTGTTTTTCCTTTCTAAATCCCCCTTTTTAATAGCAGTTTTGTGATTTAACAATACTGCGAGGCCCCAAATCAACGGTTTCAGCCAACTGTATTACTGTGCTGTGGAAAAAAGTTCCCACTGCCAAGCCAAGTTTGTCAAAATGACCTTCACGAAGACAAGGACAATCACGCTGCCCTGATCCTCCATAACAACTCCTTAAAAATTTAAGGCATCTCCATTTCACTTCATTCTGCTCTAACGCTGACAGATAACGGAAGGATTTATTTAATGCCAGGTAAAACTCCGAGACATTTCCCTCACTTAATCTTCATTTCCTCACAACTTAGCAAGACATGAAGTGATGATTTTTGTAAAGGTCGGAATTAAGCTGCGTTCCTCAGATGTCTTAGTAACTCTTTGATCTGCTTACTCAAACAAGCACTGACTTCTTCCCAAAATTACATCTTCATTCCACTTTCAGGGCTATCAAAACGTAAATGGCCACCTGAGATTCTTAACTTAGAAAAAGGAAGATGAACAAAAAGTAACTATCATGATCTGTTGCAATCATCTGGCTTCTGATGAACATTTTGCCATTTGTCATGAAGTTGTAAAATCTGTCGCAGAGCCAAAATGAATATATTGTACTTTGATGAATTCTATGTGCTATTCCAACTCCCAATGTACCAGTTCAGACTTGGTTCAATATATCATGCTTAGGTTAAGTTAGGCAAGAATTTTACTACATCACCATGTCATTAGCACTGTACAAACCTACTGCAAAATATCTGAACGAAAACCGCTAAACTCAAACATAAAATTCTTCCAGCAGAATCATAATTTATTGCGTTTCTATACCATTGAAATTTCCTACTCCCAACTTCCACTATTTTACAAAACATTAGACAATCTTTCTTTAAAATGTGATCAACTGGAAGAAACTCAACAAGACATCCTATTAAGCGGGTACCTTTTAGCACTTATGGTTCCCCATTACAACAGTAAGAATACATAACTGATGCACTTTCTCCATGAGAGGCTTACTGAAGTGGAAGTATTCGCTGAGTGGTATGGGCTTACCAGAAATTTCTCTTATCCTGTGCACAGTGCTTCCGCAACAAGTCAGATGAAATGGCTGCCCCATTTCGGGGACTTCTCACAGAGAATCTCCATTTGTGCTTGTGTAGGAAAACTAATGAGTAGAAAAGTTTCAGAAGATTGGAGTGATACAAGTCTACGTATGGTTACAAGAAATACAGTCTTAAATCACTCACAACACCCAACTTTACAGAAGACTTTGAAACTACTCTAAATATCTCATATGGCACAGAACTTGTACCAGAATGTATGTTAAGCAATTTGACATGGACGTTGTGGTAACAAGGAGTCACTAATCAGTTATTTCTGCACTGTTTGCACATCTTAATTGAATAGGGATTGACTTCATTTATGAGTTTATGATAATGTAATTAAAACATTAACACAAAAAGCATACAAGGGGTTCCCATAAGTGTTAGTTCTTCCTCTTGAACATTTTGTTCAATTAGACAACAGATGCACTGTATATGGATGAGCAGTTTGAGCAGGCCTTTACATGACAGACAGTAATATTTCCATGGAAACCAAACAGACTATTATGGACTGTGCCTTGCCACCTTCTCTTGGGACCATTTCCCTCCTTTTTTTTCAGTCCGAATCAATTTTACGATGCAGATCACTGTGGCAGAACTGTCACATTGCAGATGAGCCTGCTCCATGTTTCATTCCTTTCTGAGTTGTGGGCGTGGCGGGGTCCCGAGGGACTCCATCAATTTGCGTTAAATTGGTGATCATTCATGCTGAATGCAGCCACGGATTACGGCACCCGCGCTGCACCTGACACGAATGCCTCATGTCATGTCACAGCCCCGCAGCAAACTCTGCTCTTTTAGCGCCCGACAGTAAACATGCTCCGCGAATCCTGCCGGTAATCTGGCCTTACCGCAGCCCACCCCGCCGTGCCACGCTCTAGGCACTCCGCGATTCCGCCAGTTCCCTTCTATCTATCAATCACAATTCCCCTGTCAATTCCGCCTCGCGCGCCAATCCCTCTAATTAATTGAAGAATGAAGACGTTACATGTTTTGGAGAATGTAATAACTTTTTCTAATTACGGGCAAATTCCCTCACCGATCGGGCGGCTCCCCCGTGGCGCTCTCCGATTGCACGGAGCCCGACAAGTCCCTCAAGTGATTTTGCAGGGAAATTCCCACCTTTCTGAGCAACCAGTTCCATAAATGTTTTATTGGCCCAGCTCTTAACCCAGCGGGTCCTGCGGTAGGTTTCAGTTCCTTGGTGTGTTTGTTTCCCTCGGCAGCGCCCTGTCGGCGAAGGTGTCTCCCCCCATACATGGCTAAAGCTGTGCACAAGCGAAACACATTAGAACGTATCTTGCCGGGAGCGTCTGTGGGGTTAACTACCGACCGCCCCACCTTGGCTCTCTGCTGTGGACTCGGCCTCATAAATAGGGAATAACGGCGCCGATGAAGGGATAAGTGGTGGAATGTGGTATGAAAAATGCAAACCGCCGGCAATATTGTACCGTTATTATGTGCCAATAGCGGCTTTCACTCGCAATTTTCACAGTTTAGGCCTTTATATGCTCCAAAGTGATATTTAGTGTTTCTGCAAATGGGATCGCAAGGCAACACATTTGCCAAGGTCAGGCTTGAAGGGTGACAGATGAACGCCAACAAAAGAACAAAAACAGGTGCATTTTTTCTACATCATCCCATCTGCTGGTGGCAATTTTCACAGCTTTGGGTTTTATGTGCTCAAAACGACACCACTTAATCGTAATTTATGGCAGGTTGTAAACTGTGAAGCCATGGAGGAAGGGTAGAGGCAACGGGAGATGCTGCTCTGTAATTTTCAGTAGTTTATATGCAGCCTATGAGGTTGGTGATCTCTAATTGCTGCAGTTTATGTTGTTAGATGCTCAAAATGACACTTTGTGATGGTATAAAATTGGAAGCTGTCACCAATATGGATGTGTTTAGTAAGGTTAAAACACTGTCATTACGACAGCCGTTGCTTGATTTAAGCCATGAAATGACTTCTCATTTCACAGCTGGTGTTTATCCTTCTTTTGTTCAATACAACATAAACAGTGAATGTAAAAAAAAACTCTTCAGATTTACGTCCTAGACATGTATGAACATTTTATCAACTACAGAGTAGTAGGTAAGCTCTAAGTTCTGTAACTTAATGAGCAAATAAGTTCTTTAATTTCCCAAACCACAACCTTGATGTGACTTATTCACACTATACAATATAGGTTTAAACGTCAATGAAGTGTCTGAAATGGTTTCATTAATTAGCTGACAAAATAATGCAATCATCGTAAAACGGTATGGATCTACCAATCACTTCTACTTACAGCCTTATATCTGGAATCTAATGCAAGTAAAAATTAACTGTTCAATAAATCTACTTTTAATAGCGATAAAGGCTAATTTTTACCCCGGTACTGCGTGCTGGAAATACCGATCTCTCTTGGTTATTATTACCAGACTGACAGGCAGATTTCCTATCTCCCCACCCTGTTATCAGACCATCCAGTCATGAAGTGATATTTGCTGTTTCATATTCCAGACCTAAATAATACATTCTCACCAGGCCAAGGGGTTAAAAGCAAAAGCAGGCAAATATGATACCTTTTAGGGAAATCCGTGTGCTATTACCCAGAAATGACTGCTTTCTGGAATAATTTAACATCTTGCAGTTCTCACATTTCCCAAATGCTACAATTGATACAGCCCCGAATCATATGCCAAGTGCACCACAATATGTGGCTTCATTTTTCGAGCCATTTTGCCGGGTGTTATTACCTTTATACCTCCCCTTTTGACAACGTTGTGGGCAATTTGTGCTCCTCTTGGAGTTTGTAAATTGCAGAGGGAGAAGTTATTGAAATCTGACTGAAGGTCAGCTTGTCAATTCAATATCAGAATCTGCTTGTGCAATAAGGTAAACTTTCTTGATCTCGAGGAACTTTGCAAACTTTGTCCAGATTTCAACAAGCTTGCTCAATGATAATTAGACACACTGCTGAAAACACAGATAGAAATGCCTTTTCTATGGATTATTCATATACAATGTACAGGAGAAAAACTAGAGTCCAACTAAGATAACAACTTTCAAAGTCATCTAAATGATAGGCCACACATTAATTCTCTTGATTCCTCTTATGGACACTGGAACTACTGAGCTGAAAAGTGAAATGTTGGGGAATAAATAAAACCCACAAATCCAGCAGCATCTATCTCTATGGGACAGATCTAGCAATACAAAACAGCAGACGTTAAGCAAGCTTTTTTCAGAATATTGAAAAAAAAACCTACCCTGCCAAATACAATCCAAGTTTGTATCAGAATTATATTACTAGTCGGCCTTTTGTAATAATTGCAGAGGTGGCACAGAAAGACAGCGAGCATACATGTACATGTGCGGCCCACCTCACAATCACTGTCTCCAACGTGAGCCAATGAAGCCACATTAAGCCTTGTTATGGGATTCCCTGTATAAAAGAAATTCTATTACGCGCAATCCATTCCCCAAAACTGCATTTCCTCGACATTGATTTCTGTTCCAAATCAGCTCAAGAGGATTACTGGCACAGTTTCTGGAGGTTTATAAAGTTTGGTGGATATTCAATGGGAAACAACCGCATGCTAACAGCTCTAGAAGGGTAGTATGGATCCGAGCAGACTCTAGAGAGGGTAGCATGGGTACAGGGCGAGGGAAGTGAGGTTACTCAGACTGGAGTCTAAGTAAAGACGATGCTGGTAAAAGGCAAGATGCTGGAAGTAGACAATATGGTTGTTGAGGGAGGGCAATCAAGTTGCAAAGATATGACAATATGGAAAGTGGGAGGGCAATATAGCAGCTACAAAAGGTGCTGTTGATTGCAGGACAGTGAAGTATGAATGGTGATTGGCCTTCAGGACAGTTTTAATCAGCGAGGGAGACATGTACAGAACAGGAACATACATCATATTCATAAGTGATACCAGTTGAAATATGGGCATTACCTGTGGTGTTTATGAAGTGCTTAGTTGACTTAATTGTCACAGTTAATCAATCTTCTTCACAAACGAGGACAGACAGTGCTGGCCTGCCCATCATTACCTAGTACAAGACATTGGGGAGACATCCACACTGAAGCAGGTCCTCCTGATCAGGTTCCTCCCCACGTATCCAACCGTCTTAAGATTCTGATCACAAGGTGCACATTTGTCGCCTGGGGGGAGCTAAACTTAATCAGCGGCTCGGCTGACGGGCTAACTAAATTTTTATGAAAATTACAAATTGGTTTTCTGCTCGCTAATCTGATAATCAAAGATTGATGGCGCCCTGGGGTAGCCCCCAGGCGGCTGCCAGGATTCTAACACTTCATCCGGGATCCCCAGGGGGAGGGGGGAACAATGACTTAGCACGGCACACAGATGGTCGCAAATGAAACAGTTAAATGTTGGATGGCTGCGCCGGGGCTGGCGGGAGCAGGCGTGCGCGAGGGTCGTACGTTTACGGGTCTCCGCTGGCCGCCTGGGAAGGCGTGTCAGAGCGAAACTTTCCCGGGAAGAAATTGCTACTCGGGATGTCAGCGGCGTGGCTCCTGGAGGTGGGTGCTTAAGAGATTGGATTGCAGAATACGACTCCGCGGGGGGAGAATCGAATTCCTGAGCTATGCGTCTTCCGATTTTAAGTTCTCCGCGGGGAGGCTGGTCGTTATGATGGAGATATGAGGTTCCTGACAATGGCTGGGTGTCAGTGGGATGCCTGCAATCAGCCCACACATTCCGGAGGATTTGCACTTGATGCTTAGCCAGTACTACTACATCATTGCCTAATGGAGACCTCAGTCTGCAAAACTTTACATCTCACCCAGGGTTCTAGCCAGCAGCCGTTCTTCTGTCGGAATGCACAAGAATTTTGCCATTCCATCCTATGTGACAGACAAAAATCGGCATGGTAAGATATCAAAGAAATAAAATTTTGCAAAGATCTCCAGAAATTCAGCACAGATGCCATTGAACAAAGCTGAGTCTACTCTACCAGCAAAATTTGCCCCTCAAAGTGCAGGTTATATTGTTTCAGAGGGTCTAGAATTCAAAACTTTCCCAAACACCTTAGGATCATTGTGCCTTCTGCGCTTGACAGGAATTCCATTCAAAATCCAGGGACGGAAAAATATTAGCTGGCTAGAACACCGATGGAAATTCTTCAAGACTGAAGGCTTATCTCCACACAACTCGAAGGCTGCACGAAGATACATGTACACGTTCATCTGCATTGCTATACAAAATAGGGTTTCATTACTGTTCTTTTGACATTCTGCAATGCTACACACTCATCTTTTGCACCTTTCGATAAAAAATGTAACATCATGCGATGATCGATATTCTTGTTTTGGCCATGTTCACTTCTCTATTCCCAGATCGTGTGACGTGAGCACCTCTCCACTGCACTCTCTCCTCTCTTCATGTCTACCGTCCTCTCGTCACTTTCACAAGAACCTCTCCCCTCTGCCCTCCTGGAACATCCTCCAGACAAGAGTGCCATCTCCGCTTCCCTCGAGTACCCCAAAATGCCCCACCAAAGGGTAATACAGCATCTATCGTAAAATCAAGCTGTATGGAGAGTTCTTGAAAGGTCCTCCACCAACCAATAACATGTCTGGAGATGACTCTAAGCATGGCCTGCTTGCCATTGAAGTATCGTTCAGACCCTGGTATCGATCCTCCTCCCTCTGTGGTCCTGAGGAGGGCATGCTACAAGTGTTTTAATGACGCCACATGACCCATCTTACCTCAGAGAGACAGGCGCAGAATCCCGGAGAGGCAGTCCAACTCAAAGGTAACAACCCATTTCCAAGCCTGCCATTTGTCAATGACTACTCCTGCCTCCTTCAAAGAATGTCGACAGCCTTTTTCAGCACTGCCTACACACTTTCTAAGGCCCGGAACATGGTTAACTCATAAGAGGGCCTCGTCCTACCCAGGAATCGTGCGGCAGAACTTTCTGGCACATGTTCGCTTTATTTCAACAGGTTAGAAAAACATGTCAGACTCAAAAGACAGTACTTTGGAAGCAAATTTTACATCTCTTACAATGTCGTCATTCTACAACAGTCTTTTACAGTACCTTTTCTGTGATGAGAGTTAAGTGTAAAGAGTATAAAGTGGTAGGATACTTCAGTGGTTGATACTTGGTATCAGACTTTGAGGACTACCTCTTTGATAAATAAAACACTTCATAACATCACAAGAAGCCACAGTAACATCTACAACTGTAGTGCTAGTGGTATCAAGAATTTTCTGCCAAAAGGGTCCGACACATGTACACACAGGGGTCGGCAGCAGGCATCTTGTCTTCACACCATGTTTCTAGTTAGTTGTCTGGCTCGGATGTGTCCTAAAGTGATATTGTAAATTTGAAATTCTTAAATACATTCCTTAATATCTTGTTCAAATACCATTATAGAAGTTCAATTTAAAAACCTTTTGTACTGGACTGGTAAACTTGAACCATACAAATAGTCCCTGACACACCTGTACAAAAAAGATAGAACGAGACATGCTGTTCTAGGCATGGATGAATCTCAAGTCTGTTTTGCGTAACCAGTAGGCTTATCCTGGGACAGCAGCTACTCTTGGCCGTCTCTGTTGGTGCCATTCTAAATGGTTTCATCCATCTCTTCGCTCCAGGGATCTAATAAACCTGTCCGTGGGAGTCCTTTCCATTCACACATGACTCCTGTGGACTGCTCCTGCGCCTTGTAGAACAGCCCTTTCATGTGGGCTCTCTCTGTGGGTCCGATTAGCCGTGCACCTCTGCCCTGGGTGTCCTCGGTGCCACCTTCCCCAGCGGAGGTGCGAAGGAGGAGCATTAAACTTTGACACCACTTGTTCTGAACCTTTCAGCTCAACTCAGCACATCAGAGAGGAGCTGCTTAGAAGTGTAAGTCCCACAAGACTTCTCTTCTGAAAGCTGCAGATCAAAACACCTCTCACTGCAGACTGGACTATGCAGTCTTCTGGTGCTCTTTACTATGCCACATAAGTCTTCAGTCTCACTACAAAAAAACATGCAGGTCTCTATTCTGTTCTAGTCTTCATCTGACTGATTAAATTGTCTTAAAGAATAGCAAACATACACCAGAGAGGGAGAACAATGTGCTGACCATTGAGTAACATTTTGGCAATAGAGGACTGTCAACAAATGACTGCATTGACAACCAATTCCTCTGGCAAGTTATTCTCCCTATTTGGCCAATTCTTACCATTTTCAGCACCCCAAAGTCTGTGGTAAACACTATTCCTATTTTTTGAGGAACACAATCATTAAAAAATCTAAACACTGCAACTATACAGCATCCCTCCTAAATCATGATCATGAGATATGTGCATCTTCTTTTTTACCACAGGTAGTAACTTATTTCTGCTATCCCTCTTGTCTCTGCTACTTGGCTACAGAATTTGAGATATCATTCTGATATACTGGCATCTGTCCCATTCAGGTTCCCTATAATACCTTCCCCTAAGTGCTGAGGATTTCCTACCTGCTTTAGCTCCCGTGAAGCGTCCACGAGTTTCTGATTCAACTGATCTGCGAGGAGAGAAATGCGCTGAACACCTGACAGCCCCTTGTGTGTTGTCGCCACCCTCCTCTGGGTCTATTGCTCCGCACTAAAGGCTCCCAATTTCTGCCAGAGAAGCCAACTCACCTTCTGGCCTTTGAGTTTGAGGTCGTCCAATGAATCTGATGTGCAGGATCCCAGGGTATTGCCAGAAAGTGCAGGCATTTAACTCCTGACATCACTGGTATCCAACCAGGGCTTTCATCTGCCTAACCCTGGCCCTGGGGAGGGGCTGAGAGGTAATGCCGCATTTCAACCTGCTGAAAAGCCACAGTTCCACACATATGGCACTGAGACCTGCATGATAATGCTGTCCTTCAAGCCAGGCTCTAAATTCTTACAGGCCGAGAAGTCGACTCAAAAACTTTAACAAGTTTCAAAAAGAAGCGTGAAATAATCAAAAGTCCTATTAGTCTGATCATCTAAATCCACATAACCTTTCTAGCAACAATATACAAAATTCACCTACATGTAACAGAAAATCAGAGAAGTCCCTGCACATACACTCAAATATATCCACTCCTATTCTGACATTCAAACTACATGCATCTCACCAGACTTTGGAGCTCCCAGGCAAATTCAACCATCTCTGACATTGACAAGCATCCTGAAGTTCCCCCACATCATCATGTACCCCATATTCTTTCACCTGCCTCCAGTTCTGCTCTGCTAGCAACCCTCATTAGTGTCGCTCGAAATCCCTCGTATTAATCTGACATCGTCCCGAGAACATACAAGCTCTCACCTCCTGACACTCCTTTGCCACCGGCACCTTTTATTTCCTGGTCGGCTGCTCTCTGGAGAGAGGAGCTTTCATGTGCGGTTCCTCAGCATCCAGGGACACGCACCTGTGAAGTGCTCACGGGGACCTCCAACCCTTTTATGTCTTCCCCTCGGAGTTATCACATGGTTAAACATCATCTCACCGTGGAGGAACAAATGTTTCAGGCAGACATGTATGGATATGAAGCAGGAGATGCTGGTGAATATGCTAGCTCCTGTTTCTTACTTTGAGCAGCTACCAGGAAACCTTAAAATTAACGCAGTGCTCCCTCAGCAAAGGTCTATGTAGAAGCAAAATTAGTAAAATTCTATTCATACATTCTAGTGTTTAAAAACTCTCTCATTCAGGTAAAAACAAAACTTGGCCTGACTGCGAGATTCTGTCAGCAGACATTCCAAAAAGTTACCTTCAGGTTTTAACTTTTGTTCACAAATTCTTGCGTAAACATTTAGGTCATCTCCTTACAACCTTTTAAACAGTAAACAGGCCTAATTCTATAACTTAGTACAAGAGGCCATTCTGAACCACATGAACATGCCTAAGACTATACTAACCCAGAAAGTCTGCCACTGGACATTTGAGACTTTAATGGCATTGGGATATATTCTTTGCTGTATTTTGTTTCAAGTTAATAAGACAACCTTGCTCAGCCACTTTAAGAAAAGACATGGCCTACTCACAGAAGCCAAAAGTGAAATGCCATTCACCTCAGAAACGCCCACCTTTAATCTCCTAGATGCGAGTTTCTGTCACCTTCCTGGAAACAGTTTGTCTGACATTTTCGATATACCCTTTGAATGACAGAAAAGAAGGGAAGCTATGCAAATATTCCAGTTAATACTCCAGAGCTGTTTACTTGATGTTTAATAGCAAGGTAGGATTACAGTGCTACGTGTCTGGTGACATCAGCTTAAGGATGGAAGTATTAATGGCAAACTTGCTTTTTTATAATTCAAAGGGAAATAAGATGTTTAGCCGGGATTTGTATCGCAAGAGTCTTGGTGTTTCCGGATCTGTGTCATGAATTTTCTCCGACTTTTGTAGTAACTCCAGGATCAAGAACTACAGCGACGAATGCTCGTCATAGCAGAAATCGATACGTAGGAGGACTTGTGAACCCATAGAAGGTAGGATTTTCGGAGGTAAGGAGCTAAGACTGAGGAGGAAATCTACATGTACATGTTCTAGAAGATGACAACTTGCTTGCAGTTGGCAAACTGTTCCACAGGCTTAACGCTGCCTGTATTGCCAACGCGAGAATAAAAACTTTTCCGTGACCAAAGGTAAGACAGAGATCTTCAACCAGCGCTGGAAAATCTTTCATGCCACCTGCTAATCGACAGGGGCTTAGACATGAAATGGATATGAAATAGAAACGTGAGATGTTCTTATGTGGGCCCTCCTGGACGGATTCTCAAGTGCCACTTCCCAAAAGTTGCCGAATTTGCCAGGAGCAGGCATGGATCCTTCTGATTGTCCTGAGTGCGTTTCCCTATCCTCAGAATGGATTGGAGGATTCCACAAGAGCTCCCCGCTAAAGCTTCAGAGAAATAAGTATGCATCGGGGATTAAGGGCAGGCATTTGTACCCACACTTGGGGAATTTGTGTCTCAGGAAGCTGTTAGATGTGATGAGTTTGGGGTTTAGCGGGCTTTACTTTGTGAAATGTGCACACTCGGAGAGCTGGAAGGCATTACGGCCCGGAGAAGGCACCCACACCTCCTAGGCTTTGCGGGATTACCGCTGAGAAATGCTCACATTTTACGAGACTCCGAGGCATCATTTTGAAGAAGAGCCGACACTTTCTCCACGCGCGGCCCTATCTCTGGTGAGATACCCAAATCCTGCCAGTGTGCTGGGGAGAATTACCAGTGACGAATGGTCACACTTTCCTCATATCCCCCCGAATGAAATACGTGTGTCCTACACTTCCCCCAGAGGGAAATCCAAAACATTTATCTTCTGTATACACTGTGGGAAATAGCAGCCTTTTTAGATAAACAGCCTGGTGTCCTCTTGTCAGCATATACACATGTAATGTGTACCAAACTTTGAACATGGGGCTTTATTAGACCAGCCTACCTGCTACATTTGTATGTATGTGTATGTGTGTGTGTGTGTGTGTGTGTGTGTGTGTGTGTATGTGTGGTGTAGAAGCAAAGCAAAGAAAAAAGTCTATTTTCTTCCTTGTCAATTTGCACAGCCTATCAGTGAGATACCATGATTATCGTAAAAGGCTACAATACTCATCAACAGTCTTGAGTCCCAGCTTATTTAATCAATGCACGACTGCAAATACCCGATTAGGCAAGCCGAATCCGATTACCTGTTAAACAAGCTTACCTCATAATACAATGAAACACATTTTTCCAAAAATGGATCCAAAATTGAATAGCAGGTTATGAAACAAAAGTTATCTGGGCCAATTTATCAAATTGAGTCTTGGGCTATCTTAATAATAATGCAGGGTTTGACCAAGGATGGTTTGACTTTTATTCTGAATCTGACTCTGATTCTGATTTGGGCAGATTTCCAATTTTGTTACAATACTGATTCATCCATACTTCTACTGACTTCTACAAACACAAACTCCCCATTAACAAACGAATTAGTAGTAAAGAAAGAAGAAAAAAAGAAATGTTTTTGCCATCATCCGAAATCCAGTTTTTCAATGTAAAGCTGTAAGTAGGAGATTAGTGAGAACCTGTAGGTAACACTTGGATTAGTACACACCGATGATTGCAGCTCACCTGGATTTGCCACCCTGTATGCAGTTTCCATTTCACTGGGAATGTTTCCATTGTGTTTGATCAATAGGGGATCTTAAAGGATTTCTGACATGCGATGAATCCTCTAGAGCTGTACAGGCTGTATTCTAAACTTGGATGGAAACTGAAAAGAGCAGTTATGAAACTCTGACCTCTGACCATCAATGTTACCTCACCACAAAGCTACTGACAAAAATAAACTTGTCCAAGCCATAACATTTAAAATAACAATATCCAGTGATTTTTCAAAAATGGTGAAAAAAAAGCAAATAGGTCATCTTTTTAATAAAGAAAATTGCAATTGAACAGTTTGTTATTTCTAAATGACTGTTCTCTAAAACGATGTCTCATACATAGTAACAAATGTAAAATCAAAGAATTTCACAAATGTATTTTCATATCTGCTTTATGTATACTAAGGGTTTATAGGTATTAGTGACCCCAACTGTCTCAATCCCTGGAAATTCACAGATCTCTGTCGTCCAATCCTGAGGCAGAGATTTGATCTTTGAAAATCTGCAGCTCGGAGCCATGTGATCCACCTTGTAAAATAAATTGGTTCATCAAAGGAAAATGTCAGCAGGATTATGAACGGGAAAATCCTACTTTACAAAGTTTGCTTTTAAGCATAATTGGGGATACCAAAGGATAAAGGAAAATACAGTAGCCTGATCAGCCTATATGCATTTAAACTAAAACGAATATCGTAAGATGACTTTGTGTCACAAATCTTCCCAGCGTGGGCTGTAAGTCAAGAACATGAGCCTTCACAATTCCCCATTGCGACTTAAAAGCAAAAATTAGCAATTCATTGAAGAAATGACAAGGTGCTAATTATAGGCTGAAAACTTCACTTAACAAGCTTCGAGTTTGTCAATTTCCACGTGTCTGTGTCAATATATGTCAGATACTCACTTGCCTGCCATTTAAGGGATAGGACAGGCTGACTGGGCCGTCAGACCAACGATTTTGTCAAATGGGCCATTTGAGTGGCAAGCAAGCAATCTGGATAGACATTGGTCCATCTAGTTCACTTGTAATGGCAGTTTAGTTCCCACAGATCCCTATATTTGGTCATGTTTATTGCAATGGCAACATGTGAAAGCCTTTAAAAGCTGTCATAACAAATAGAAGTGGACAGAAATCCCCCAAATCCCTGGATAATGGTCATAAAAGCTTCTAACTGCTCAAGTTCATGCAAAATTAAATGTTTTTCCTCAGAGCCATAAAGAAATAAAAGGCTAGGATTTCTGCCTGTAAAAGCCAGGTTTAACAGCTATGTTTCAGTACCTTGGACAGACACAGGCAACTTCCAAGTTTGAACTTTTTTTTTTTTGCAGGTGCATTAATGAACTTTGGGTGCTGTGTGTCCCTCTGAGCAAATGAGATGAGAAAACTAAAAAAAATCAAAACCTGAACTCCACGCTGTTCCGCTGAGCTCAATTCTGTCATTATAGAGTTTTTGGTACCAAAATTTGTAAATGGCTCATACAAAAATCTTATTTTTACAACTGTCAATGAAAAAAGCAAATGATGTTTCATCTAAATTAGATGTTGACTGATTTAAAATTTATCTTCTTGCCATTAACCTGAAATAAAAATGATTACCATTCTCATTTCATATTAATAGAAATCTGTCAATTATTAAACTACCAATTCAAATCATCTCATATACAATGCGAATGCTATGGTCTTTACCACCATACCAAGTCTTCCACTTTCTCCTAAGTTCTGCATTATGACTTTTTGACTGTTGAGGATACTGCCTATTTGTCTTCATTTAACATAATATGCCGGCAAAATCTTCAGGAGAATTAGTTGAAAGAAGGACGTCTTTGAATCCATTTTCCTGGATTTCCCCAAACTCATGTAAAGGGCGTTTATAACCAGGATAACTGGGTAAGCTGCAATATATTACAGTCTGTAATTCCCCACTCCGCAGGATTTCTCCTAAATAATGGAGCTACTTATTTCTCCATCATAAGCTCTTCATCCCCGATTTGCAACCTCCTCGGGGAGCTCAGGTTTATAGATATCAGCTCCAAATTGGTCCAGGTTACGGCGGCTCCTCATTCTAGCCTGGATTGGAAGGGAACAAAACTTTCTTTTTAAATTTAAGGTTTGTATTCTCTGGCATTTCTTCTGATGCCTTATCGACTATTCTCTGGCATTTAGTTCTCCATAGGCAAATCCAACAGTATGCATTAACTGCTACTTTCTAAACACACGGGCTTACAACCATATACAGTGCGCCACTGTACCACTGAGTTTTGGAGTAGAAGTACATCATTTATGAGATGGGGGAAAGGCACTGCCAACACAGGCAAGAGTTTAAATTACAAAGTTTGCAACCAAAGCTCTCCAAGGTCACCAAGCCGGCAGAGTGCCATGTTATTCCTAAAGCAAACACAGTGAAACAAGCCTAGCTGCAGGCATTAACACATCAGAAGTGATAATAGGCCCATACAGAAAAGTGTTCAAACCAACCATCCTATCACCAGCCTGTAAAGACTTCATTGACAATTAGCTGGAAGCCAGGTAAGACTGAGTCATTCTCTGTCTCAGGTGCAGGGCTACATAACAATCAGGGCCTGTCTACATGAATCATATGTCTGCCAAATCACTTGATCTGCCATAAAAGCATGGGATATAGGGCCTGGAATTAGATATTGGACTAAAGTGTTGAAATATCCCGAAATATTGAATATTTCTGCCCCATTCCCTCTGACACATTACGTCCAAATCTGCCACATAACAGTTGGCAGACCATGCGTGAAAATTTGCTACTTTATCCCCACTTTGCCGTCTGCAATATACCCACCATCAGGGGGAGGGAAAATCCATTCTTAAATATTTCACGCAGTTCCTTACAGTCCTGTGGCTGGAGACATTAGACGGGGAGCCCGGGAGACCATCAGCGATTCCCATCACATCACCAACACCCTTCCAGGACGCTAACACACCGAAATTAATACAGCAGACCCAAGGTTTGCCTGAAGGCAGCTGGTCCCATGCATAGGTAATGCGCCGGCTCATAAGACCCGGCCAAGCATACAGATCGGAAGTTAATAAGTGATTAAGGCCACACAAATCCCGCTGTTAGCTTGTATCACACCTCCTGACTTCGCCCTGCTAACCACAGTGGTGTGGGACCACGCAGAAGATCCGCAGTGGAGACGGGCCGACGCAAGGTGCTAAAAAGGTGTGCTGACTGCGAGATGAGCAACCGAGTTGCCTGACACCAGCTACAAGCAAGGCAATGAAACTATTAGATTAGTTCTCCCCTTTCTGTTCCAAGGCGTGAGTCTACATGAACATACTTCTCTACATGAACATACTTGTCATGATTTTTATGATCGTCAACTCAGTTGGCTGCTAACAGGAACAGAAGTCTGGCTACAAACTGCAATTAGAATGTATGACTTTACATCACTCAGAAGTGTTGTTACTTAAGCTGCCCTTGAAAGTTATCATGTTTCTAGACATTAATTCCCAACCGTGTCCAGGTTTATTACAGACTACAGGCATTGAGGAAGCGTCATGACTCTACTGGTTTATCACATGTAATTAGATAGTCGAATTATCACCAATGGAAATGTAATAAAATATACAACATTGAGTTGTTACAGCGTGTTAACATCATTTTTGAACCAGCTATATTTGACACATCTTGTTTGTGTCTTTGGATTTTATTCCACCACACTAGCTAATTGACCAGGTTTTTAAGCATCCAAAACCTACATGTGAGATTTACCTCCGGAGAGAAAGCTACATTGTCCTGGTAGCCATGTTTTACTGTGTAGCAGAAAATCTCACTTTTGGGGCAGGCGAGCTTTGCTTGAAATAAATGTTAGATTCTAAATATGTAACCATTTGTACATCTCCCTATAGAAAAAGACATTACTGCCAAAATTCTGAGCATGTTCTTATGCAAGGGAATTTTAGTTAATCAGATAACTCATTACTCCTATGTTTGATTATTTACATTTTATGTTGCTAAGTAAAAGGTCTCCCTTGGAAATCATTTTCTCGAAAACTGAAGAGAAGACCCTACAAGATCAATAAACAAATAGATAAATGAGGGGAAAACAGAAAAAGAAAACTTGTGAAGAGTACCAATACATCTGGCCATATTGGCAAAACATATTTCCCCCAGTCTGCCACAAAGGCAGGAGGCCTGGGCCCATACTGGATGACTGGCAGACTAAATGGGTAGAGTGAACCCAAGGTTTCGGGCTATATGAAATTTGGCTCCCCAGTGGCAGTGTGAACTTTTAATCTGCTTGTGTGGGGCAGGGGTGTCAGGGGGTGGTGTGGTTATTGGACACAAGTTCATAAATCCTCAGTCAGGCCTGTCAGGCCAAATCAACACAGCTACTGGTTTTCATCAATTCCAAGAAGTCGTAGGTTTGAAGTCTTAATGCTGAGATGTTTCCAGTGTTTCTTTTACAGATGTTGAGAGTCTTAGAAGAATTACAACAAGGACACTATTGATAACATTTTTCTTAATAAATCTTCTAATCATTTTCTACATTAAGCAATTGATAAAATGCTGAAACACTCTCCCCATGTACAAGGTACATATGTATGTAATACTGTAATGCCCTTTCTCAGTTTTTATAGCTTCCATAAAAACAGATTAAATTCCTTTCCCTGTAAGCCCATATATGAGGTATTGTACCAGCATAGTCAGGTATTCATTATCACGGAGAAGTCAAGACTATCATCCATAACGGGCACCAGCCACAAACAAAGCAATAAAAAATAATAGCATTTTACTTGAACACTTTAGGGTGCAGTATCACACAAAATTTGGATTGCTAACCCATTTTTAAACTACACTGGGGTAGTCTCCAGGACCCATCTTTCCTCCAGGATGTAAATCTGCTTGCTTGGACGTTAACAATTCATCTTCTCTATCCAAAACATCCTTCATATGAAATTAATGAAATTGTATATTTGTAAGCTTAAATGACATTAACAACAAAGTTTAACAACACGGGCTCCCTGGCTCTCTTAAAAAAAACTGGAGACAGTCCTGCTTCAAATATCATTTTTTTTTAACTTTTTGTATATTTTTTCACGCAGTGCTTAAGTCGGTATCGTCAAAGGATGGCGTCCTAGTTATCAGCTAACATTTTAACCTCACATTAAGCGCTACAAAGTTTTTTGATAGCCTTTTTTTTTACAGTCAAAAAGGTGACAATGACATATAACAAATCTGCTACGCTTTCACTTCAGCTGGGGGTGAGGCCACGGGCCCTGCGTAAAACTCCTGTCCGTACAGACACCAATCATCCGCAAGGGCGTGCCGGGCAGATATTAAACTGCCGAACAGATGGCCTCTCGCGACCAACACGAAATTTAGTCGATATTAGGAGACGGTAAAAGTTGCTATGGTGCAAATTTACGGCCCCTCTCGGGGGAGCATGGTGGAAATGGTGTAAAAACAGGGTGATAAGGCACTGGAAGGTCAGCAGCTGACATTTGGCAAGTTTGTAATGGCAGAAAGTGCAATAACGCAGGGTTGCTCGGGTGCCCTGGGCTCGGGAAACATTAGGAGAATGAGAAAAGTTTAGATGGGCGAAATTTATTGAATCCACCCGGATTTGGAGGTCCAAACGGTCGACAGGCAGAGCGTGCAGAGGGCAAGGGGAAGGAATATTTCTCCCTCTATGCCCATAACATAACGTAACAACATCCAGCCTGTGGTCATGCAGGGATTTGGAAGTGTACGGCGAATGAGGAAAACTTTAGACTGGTAGAGTGGTTGTACACTTAAGGGATTTGAAGTCCAAGTGGTTCATCGGGAGGCAACTAGGAAGTGATGCTAAGGTTCACTTGAGCACCTTGCAGGTTATATCGGGGTAATGATGTTATGCTGAGTTCTCAGACGGGGCTTTTTTGAGGATTCAAAAAGGCATCTTAGGATGATTACGCTCCCGAGGCGACCGTTATAAGGTTGAACCATGGGAACATTAGACCACAAACACTTTCAAGTGCCACACTTCAGGCAGAGCCTCCGTTATCCATATTGCCACTACTCTAGGTTGATGGAAATTGCACAACTTCTCCACACGTGACCTCATCCTTATTCCTTGCGCCGCTGGTAAGAATGAAGAATTTCTGAAGGAAAAGAATTTAACTGTTTTCGCAAGCAATGTACAGAAATGCAATTGCCACATTCATCAGACATCCAACTGACAGAGTGAATGTTGGCAAGCCAAACTGTTTGGTTTCCCACTGGAAGGAAGCGAGTTCTCGCCGCAGAAATTTATGGTTTTTTGCCGTATCAATGTTTGGTGTCGGCTGTAAACTACCCCATGTATGTTTGATGTGGAACATTCGCACTGTAACGGCACAGATACTTCAGGATTTATCACCAGCCTGGGGGGGAAATGGTGCATTTATGACAAAAGTATCAGGAAATTTGATGAGATGAATTATTTACAACAAATATGGTCGTGTCTGTTCGGATTTGATACACAGTTCACAGCTTAATGGGCTGGCACAGAAAATGGGAGGACGGTTGGGAAATTCCATCTCAGTTTTATTGCTGCCCAGACACAACAGTTTGGAACATTCATCTCCCAAAGTGTATATGCAGAAAAACTTTACTTCTAGGTACATGTACGTATAGGTTTCATTTTATCATGTTAGTAGTGTTACAGTCACATCATACACATTATTTAATCAAGACACTTTAATGGTTCAGTTGACCTGCAAATTTGTTGCTCACAAAGGAGTCTGTTTTTCTATTTAGATACTACAAGGCTGTTTAGAACTAAATCTTGGTTATGTACAGGAGATGATGTAAGCGCCCTTAAGAGTCTTTTCTTTTTCTGACAGACAACAATCTTACTTGGAAAATCCCTGTGGACTTGTGCCTGGAACAAGTTGCGAAATCAGAGCCCTCTATCAACTTTTCAATGAAATGCAAAAGTGCTGGCCACACTTTCCGTTGGACAATGAATACAATGTCGGCAGCTGGCCCTCTGCTGATGCATACTTGAACTGCACATCAGATCTATTTCATTCTGCATTACAAATCATACTTGTGTATATTATCCTCTTCCAAAACAAATTGCTCATTTATGGTGCCAATTCCTCAGACTTTCAGACAGCTGTGCAAGAATCAATTTAGGTTAATTAGCTTTGTACTGGTGTCCATCATTTGTTTGAGCTGATGCCTAGTGGCAGCAAATTTTTCCTTGCTGTTTCAGAAGCAGGATAAATTAACAGGTAGGGTTGCTAGGGCTTCTCCTTAAATGTGCTTAAGGCACCTCCTCGAATACAGGATCCTCAGTTTACATCCCCTATTATAGTATTAAAGATGGATCTTCAGTTAATCTTTTAAAGTTGATGCTAAGAGTCAAAAGAGTAGTTTCTGTGTCTTTATGGGTAAATAGTTTATTGCATTGTGAGTCAGATTAACACTTCAGTTGGTTCAAAGAATAATTCGAATATCACTTTTTTATTCTGCATGTAGCTCAGAAAAATAGCACAGGATAAGTAGTAACGAACAAGCAAATCAGACATAATAATTTCTAGCATGGCTGCAGTTTCCATCTGGAAATCCGAAACATGCATTCAAGATGATGTGGCCAATTACACGAACATGCACTTCTAAGTTGAGTAATACACCTAATCTTTCTGGTGTAGCCTTAGTGCTCAAACCCAGCGATGGGTCCAGGAAAGGGCTTAGGGCACCTTTGCTCAAACAGCAACTGTTTACCAAAACTTAGGATATCCGGGAGAGTTTTCTCACAGCATATTACCAGCATTATGAGCAAATATGGGAGAAGATTAGGGATACATTTGCAGGATTATTCACCATGGAAATGTTACAGTTCCCAAAGGAGGAAAGAAATCTTCATCTCTTTCTTGTGTGTTCAATAAAGGTATGCAGAAAGACCCCCAAATCCTAAGCCTAAACCAAGGTTTTAGTGGCTTGAAGGCACTTAATGGGCCATCTTAACATTAAACACGTATTCCTGGGTTGCTACGGGCAAATCACAACAAAGTATGGTTTCTGTGCATCCATAGCTTTTATGTATAGAGTACTAACTCTGATCTGCCAATGTTAAAGAAAGGTCCCAAAGAAAGTTGACTGGAACTGATCCTTGACAAAGATCAAGTACACAAGAAGCCTATAGAACTTCTATGGATCAAGGAAACTGTGGTGACACTACTATTACTATCATGATGGACACTTTTTGTAACTTAAATATAAACGTATAAAGTCTTAGTCATTACTGTTTATTTTCTAGTGCATATTGAACCTTACAAACATGTATATGGATGCATACAATGTTGCAGCAAGAGGTTTTGACACTGACAAACATACAGACCCCCATCTGACTGATCAAAGCTTTACTGCACATATATCAACAGCCCGGTAAAAAAACACACAGACGTCGCCGAACATTCCCAACTCCTGGCACCGTAGCCCCTGTTATGGCACGCTATCAAGTGTGATGTGGCACCAGGACACAGTCACATTGTTATGAACCTACAATCACATCTACAGCCACAGTTTGCCTTCCAAATCCCGGTGTTTGTGGTGTTTTTCCACTGATTGCCCTCCACGTTTACACATGCCAGGTCTAAGCTCTGGGGGTCTCCGCTCCACACTGCAGTCTCCAGGATCCTTTATTTCATGACCTCTCTTTCAGTCATAGGTTACAAGATCTCATTTTAACAGTTAGTGGAAAGTGCAATAGCATTTTAATGTGTGCCTGCCTGCCTGCAATAGCTAGAGCACGAGCTGAACTTCTAACCTTTTCTGTGCAGGCCCAAAGGGCTCGCTGACATTAGCTCATCAGGTCTACATCTTCAGCCAATAGTCCTGGCCCATCCCTGAAGGGCATTAAACTGTGTCTTGCATTTATCAGGCCAGAGATTTAAGGCCTGGGATCTACCCAACTGTCCATGGGTTTAAGTTCATTTGAATTTACCAGATGGACATTAGTAGCTGAGCAGGGAAATATTTTCTCACCATTACCTCTGTCCCCTATAAGGCTTTATCCCCTTTATCCAGTCGTACAGATTGAATGAATTGTCTTCAAACATTGCTTACCTGGATGTTTATCCTACATAAATGACGCAAAATGCTTGATGTTTACTACTGCTAAAAAGGTACTACAAGTAAAATTACTCAGGTAACTGAATAGAATTTGAAAATGGTCAGATGTTTCAGCATCTGATCCATCATTGTCTGACTGTTTCCAAATTCTATTCAGTTACTTGTATAACTGTTTATCTGCGTATCCATTACCTGGACATCTAACCTTCATTGAGACAGCTAAAATGGTTTGGGTTGTACACCTTGGTTTGTCTGGTGCCTCTTGGGTTGTTGTTAGTTTAGGGGAATACGTTTCAATAAGCCACACATTTGCTTCCATGGACAGGTCATATGGGGAATACAAGGAGTCTAAATCTTTCACCCAAATCCCCAACTACGCATTCTACTTGGCTTTCTTCACCCATACACATAGCCAATACAGAACTTCTGATGGCCATAACTTCTATGTGCAGATAAGAATCGTAATCACAATTTTACTGCAGGATTTTATCTAATCTTATAGTGATTACGGGCTTGAAAGTAAAATGTCCTTGTTACAACCTTGCAATTAGACTCCTACCCTAATCTATTAAACAGACAATCAGCCCCTAGTCTGTAATGTCAGAACTAACTATCATAAATCATCATTTCATTACTACTTTTTTTGACAAGCTAGCTTATGTTATTGCTGCCCTTTGCTTTTTCAAAGGTTATGCAACTCAGCAAGGTTACAAAATGTGACCTAAATCAGCACTCACTGTCTGCCATGTTCTGCTGTCATTTGTTTGGGCAATTCACGGTGCCATCAAGGGTTCTTCTTTGTGGTTGTAAAAGCAGATCATCTGAGATTATCTTTTGCACGGCCACTCTTTTTCTTCAGTGTGATGGCTATTATACACAATGTAACATCACTCCAATCATGAACTGTGGAGGTTTTTGGCACAGTTCACAAAAACTACTTTCCTAAAACTATAAAGTGAAGCACAACGCTGAGGAGTGTTGGTTGAAAGCTAAGGTCAGCATCATGGACATCATGATGTATCCTAATCTGTAACCTCTGATGTATTCAAAGGAAAACATTCTTCAGTCTAATTCCTTGGGTCTTTTCTCTAAGCCTAAGAACATTACCTTTCTAAGTGTTTCATTTATCTTTAACACCATTGCAGTTCGGCGATAATGAAAAAAGCATCTACAGAGAGCCGGTTGTCAGGTCCACCTAATCATATGGCTTTCATGGCTGACTGTCCTCCCGATTCTTAACGAGACATTTGACCAGCAACCTTTTTGTTTGGAGCTCCAGAGAGCAAGTGACATTAGCGCTAAGTACCACTGGTCGCAGAGGGGCAACACTGTTGCTGTCTGTGGGGACTGGGCCAAGTCCTGGCGGACTTTCCACTTGGTCTGCCATGGCCGTCTAATCACATCCTGGGTCGCTGACTCCTGATTTTGCGGCAACCTTTTGGCCAGTAACCTTTTTGGGAGGGGCTCCAGGGAGGGTCTGACATTACTGGAAGTGCATGGTCACTGCTCAGGGCACGGGCATGCGGTCCCGCTGGAGATGGAAGATTTAGGACAGGTGGGCCATAAAGATAGATCATACATCGACAGCCAGCACCACACCCATTTCATGTTCAACTTAACTTGAGTTTCAACAAACTTTTCCATAAGAAACCAGCTCACTACAAAGGCTTTAATGAACGCTAACAGCCAGATCCATTGAGGATAAACTAAAGCCATCAAGCTTTTGCTACAGATATACATGTATACCGGTCTGACTACATACACAGTAGTGTGTGTAACACAAACTCTGCTGTCCATGTCTGAAATTTGCCCCTTCCGGCAGAGGAGGCCGGCAGATGTGGGGCAGGCTGCTATAAGCAAGATTTAGTCAAGCTACATATACAGTGTTACTCAATATTTTTCAGCCATATGTAAATTGGAGCAATAATATGAAGGCAGGTATTATATGGCGTAGATGTTAAGTTCACAGGGCATGTTGGGATGGAGGCCGAGGGTAAATGCACATCTGTTCCAGTGTAAGTAGAATGTAAGTACATTTCAAGAAGATATGTCCAAACCAAAGAAAGACATTCAGCAGCAGCAAAAATGGCCGATATCAGGATTTACCTTGCTCCCAGGTGCACTTACCCCAGGATTCCCATCAGTCTGCTGGAACACCACCTGTGGCTAGGGTGAGTTGGTGTCCATCCATCACCCTGTCACGGCAGCTTTACAAATTGCCAGGTATTACCCTATAATGAGCACCTTCTTATCAATGGGGTTCCTCCATAATACACATTAATTGCTATGTTTGCATGTGGATGCAAACTTGGCAGGCTGGGGGCATTCTGCTGCAATCTGCCGGGTTCGGTAGAGCTTTTTATCAGGATTTGCATGTAATGAAGACTTACATCACTGCTCAATTCTAATGAATGTTCAATGCTTTAGTGACCAAAAGGCATCTGTTTTCGTTTCTTGTCACAAAACAGCTTTCCATGTACATTTCTGTAGCCACATATGATGATATTCACACCAACACTTGACATTCTGTCTTTCACATTGATTTCTTATATTACTCATGGATCAATTGATAACATAATATAATTGATAATACAATATAGTAATAACCAACATATTAGCAGATTAGCATCAAGATTTTCCTTTTGAGAAGAAAACAGATGCATAAATTTGCTACTAATACATTTTCAGATATTGGCCAAGTCAAGAGTTGCTATTTTCAGCATTACTTGACTAAGGAACCCAAGCTTGTCAACACTCGGAGGACTCCATCTGATTGATAATGGTCAAATTTCCTCTAACCACATCTGATTTTCCAGGAACTTGATCAGCGCTGATCGATCATTCTGTCAGCGGTGTTAGATGAAGCCAGATTTCTACACCCTATAATGAAGTCCCAGGTCTCCCCACTATAATTGACAGGGAGAAACAGTGATTGTCCTGTCGTCCCGCGGGACACGTTTGACTGATGAGGCAGATTTTCTCCCAATCTGCCTGATTAGGAGCAGGGATGATGAAATCAGATGAGATCAGGACAACAAAAGAGATGACTGAGGGCCGCGGAGCAACTTCACAGAACAATGACCGATTGTTTACCTGACCTGTCTACATTTATATAATAACTTTAGTAACTGTGACATTAAGAGGGTTAAGTGGAAGAAGCAGCATCTTTGACCTGCTTTTCAAGAGTTTCGAAAACATGTTTTTTTGGGCAATTTTTGGTGAGCATCCAGAATTACATGTAGATAATGAAATATATCATTGGCAGCATACCAGTTAATCTCAAAGCAAATTTTGGACATGGCTCATTCACCATCCTTTATGCATGTTTTTGACACATTTAGTACGTCTCTGTAGTTTTTTACTCCTTGCCTCCTCCTGCAATATTCCTTGCCTCCTCCTGCAATATACATGTACCTTGTGCAATTTATAAGTCAATCTTACACCATTCAAAGTTCAAGGCGAACTAAAACCAGAACCAGAAATATAGACATACATGTACAGATGTACATAATCATCATGGCTCTTTCCCCGTAGTTGAGTGTGTGAGGGAAGTATGTATATACCACATTATTGGGTGGCTTATTCTCTCCCAAAAGTCTTCATTCAGACCCTATTAAGTTTCAGGGTTCTCCTGTCTATCAGTTCCAGCTCATGACCTCATCCCTCATGTTGTCATCACCCCTCATAGTTCAAGACCAACAAAACCAGAAAAATAGACATACATGTACACATGTACATTTATATACCACATTATTGAGTAGCTTATTCTCTCCCAGAAGTCTTCATTCAGACCCCATCAAGTTTCAGGGTCCTCTTGTCTATCAGTTCCAGTTCATGACCTCATCCCTCATGTTGTCATCACCCCTCATGACCATGCTCCATCATCCCCTCCCTCAGGAGATTCTCCAGAACCAATTAAAGGATTTCCCAAACTAATTACTGCCAATTCCAGATGATGTAATGAAAGCTACATGTACAAATATCACTGATTAGGCCAGCAGACATTCTAATGATGGTCCTTCATCAATCACTTAAAACTTCAACTTTACTTTTGCTGTCAACTTGCAATATTGTTTCTGCATCTTCCTGTGTCTTATTAAGACTCTTAATCTCTTCTTAGCAGAATGAGTTAATCATATCTAAGAACAATGTTTGGTAAAGACATTATTTTTGACAATTCACTTAAATTGGAAGAATGGAGTTTTTACCTCACAAGGGCAGATAGTTGTATATGTATGCACAACAACAGTAAGTTTAGATAACATAATTAGTTCACTCAATACGCTAAAATACAGAAAATAAGTTTCACTTTGTCTGACTCACTTCAGTTACAGAAGATGTAAACTTGCAAAAACAACAAAGGCTTCATTTGTGAACAACAACAAAAAGAGGGAACTTAATTACCATGCCCCTCCCCCATGCCTAAGATGGCTTCCTCCAACTTTTGATGCTCCAGCCCCTATCTAATTACACAGAAGTTCTTTGTAGTCCCACAGGAGCCAAGGTCTTGGAGGGTCACCCTGCATAATCCTGCTAAATGCGACAAATGGTCAGACAGCTGTTAAGGGGTCTCTGGTGGCCTGATCTCATGATCCTACAAGCTCCTTAATGCATGCCTTCACAAAGGATAGGGAGCGGCACTACCAATCTCTTAGAGTCCTTAAACCTTTTGGTCCAAGGCTGCTTTGTGTGCTGCTACCCAACCTTAACTCTGTAAGCTGTGCTATATAACATAACCTTCAGCGACTTTGTTCCTAATCTTGTGAATCAAAAAGCAAAATGAACAACACAAAATTTACAATCATGATTACACCATTCTGACTGGTCCAATTTTCTTGGGGAAAAATTTGGGGGGAAAACATTGATGTAGCTTAAAAATCATATTTTTCTTTTGATCCCATTCCCCTTGCTATTCCAGATGCAGGGAAAATGACATTGTGGAGGCATTCACGAAAAAGAAACAAAGGTACATTTACTTGAACATGTAAGAAGATAGGGTACTAGCCAAGAGACCTCTCAGTTCAACAGTTGCATGTTTGTCTAATGACAGGACTGACAACCTGGAGCAAAGAACATAGAGTCGTATCTACATAAAGGCTAAGGGATCCCACAGGACCTTTATAAATCAAGCTAGGAGGTTTCACACTGCATTTTATGGCGGCCATATCTGTTCTCATGACTCATGAGGGGGACATAAAAATCCATCTTGGACCTTCGATAATCTTCCCTAACAAAGTGCCTCAAATGGGGAATCTGGAAAATGTCCCATATGGGAGGGGGAACATTGATTATTTTTCGTACATCCTGAAAAGGATCTATTTTCACTGCACCTTTTGGAAAATACAAGCAAGGCACAGGAAAGAAAGGACCCTAACTTGATACCTTGGTACTCTGCACTGATCACAATACCATGGACAGTTCAGGTGCTGAAAGCTTGGCTGCTGCAGCAACTATTTGATTTATTGTGATACAAGTACAAAGGACTGGCCCCCACACACTGAATGACTTAACACTGGTTGTATCAACAAAAGAAGAAGCGTCTACACAGGTAGAAGTATTCATCAATCCTTATTTCTCAAGGTAGAAATCTTACAAATGCAAACACATTCCACTCATGGACTAAAGAAAGTCATATGCTCAATAAGACTAGGTGCCTGGCTCATTTTGAAATCTAGAAGGAAAGTTTAGCCAGGCAAACTATTCATCAATTCTTATTCTCTCTTATTTAGAAACCTTCCACACCTTTCATAGCATGAACTAGAGACACCTGTATCCTAAGCATGAGGGAATGCCTGACGCATCAGAATCTAAATGTGTACTCGTCCACTTGTTCCTTGGTACATTTAGTTAGAGATGTAACACTCAACACTGGGGTATGATTCCTACACAATACAGTCCAAGAACTCACGGCAATCCCTTGAGCAGGTACTGAAGTAGTAGACGACCATAAAAAGGCTTAATCACAGGCACTTTATGGCTAATAGGCCGAGGAAAACAGCTCACAGGAGAGCTTTATGTGTATAAGGGCTGGTAAGTACTGATCCCTCCAACCAAGTTGTTCAAATGGGACCGCTCTCATACCCTGCCCTCGGGAGCACTGCCCTGGTTATGACTGGTCAATATTCATAAAACTGCTCATGTAGAAAACTCAACCTCACCATAGGAGTAGGTGGATCTAACACTTAAAGACAAAACACAACAATCCCTGCCAGAAAGGAGGTATATCAAATGACCTTTCACTGACCTTTCTTCCTCCAGTTTTGTCAGCCATCTTGGACTACTTAGGTCGTGACCCCAAAGCCTGGCTAATGTAAGATAATGGTCAGCAAGCTGCAATGGCCATCATGGGGATCTGCCGGGATCTTCAACGTCCAGTTTCATCCACGCAGATGAGAACCCCCAAAATGACCTCTCATTGACAAAGCCAGGAATCAGTAGTCATGAACTTGGAGGTCAGGACCTGTAATCTGAGGGCTAATGCCATCAAATGGCTTCGGGGACTCCAACAGCACCCGCGAGGGCTGTTTCCCATCTTCCGTGTCCAGTTCTATTTCCGAGGGGCTGAATCTATGGGCAGAGTAAAGCACCTCTGGGCTGGCCCTCTCCCAAATCATCAATACCGGCCTTCAAGATCACAGCCCTCACAGACTGATCTGATGCAAACTAATGTCCGGTAGCATATTAAGTCCGGCCAGGAGTCGCGTGCTGATCTCCCAATGTCCAGTTACATTTTTGTGGAGATATATTCCTGGAGACCTTCTATTCCCCCGCTGGTCATACAGGACTGGGAGGTTATCACCCTGCAGCGAGCGCTAATGTTGCTAAATCACTTCCAGGCTGCTATTAGCCCTGGAGGGCCTGCAGTAACTGTCCTACAGGTAATAATTCGGGATACATGCGCGGGCATTGGTCGGGAGAGATACATTTGTACGGTGAGTATTGGAGCACGGCAAAGAAGTGCTTTAGATCTACTTTTGGCTTTCAATAACCAAACTCTGCTTTCCCCTAAGGCAGCGTGCAGCTTTGACTTATGGATATGGCAAATGCCGACTAACCTTGACTTTGCCTGAGGTTACTCACTGTATGCAGTCTGTTTGGAGATCAATTTTGTTTGTCTTTTCTGAGTAACATCAGTAAATGTAAAAATATCTTAACTTTCATCATGAAATGCAAATCAGGATCTCATTTGCATATAACTGATAAGAAAATGCTACAAGAGCCAACATACTTTGCTAAGATGACTTTTATATTTTGGACAACTTGTTATTTGGGTGGGAAAACGGATATTATCTATGCCAATTAGGACAGTATTTGCATAATCAATGAGAAATACTCAAAATACCTAATCAGTCATTAAGGTTAACCTTATTTGGCAAAGGTATGAGGTTGTGGAAGTTTTTCATATGCATAACCGGACACAACATAACATTGTGAATTATACTAACAAAAAACCCAGCAGCTTGGAAGTTTTGGCCAAAAGTTTCAAGGAAAAAATGGTGATTATCCAGTTCCCAGTACTCCCAGCCATCACAATAACACTTACTATAACGCAAGTACAGGAGAGAATAAAATAGCACTTACCATATACCCTCTTCCTGAGCTTGAATGGGTGCTCGCCTGGAAGGAAAGGACATAACAATCAATCATCAACCCTGAGACAATAATGGTAAGAAATATCCATGACATTTTGACGTACAATAGAAGCAATGTGTCCAATTCATAACCATCAAAAATCATCATAGTGTTGGTTGATATTACCTGCTTTTTAGCAAATTCATTTATTGTCCCATGGAAAATTGTAGAATCTAAATGTGCAACAACAGCTTGCTCAATATACTCAAACCTGAGTGATACATGTACTGTCAGGGCCACAGCTACAAATTGTATTTTGTACCTCCCACATACTGCTTGAGAAGAATCTATCTTCTGCCTGAGAAATCAAGATTTCACGCCCAACACACTGTTCACTAATGCGATTTTCATGCTCTGGGATTACAGACAGAAGAGGGGAGGGGGGCCTTTTAATCCTGCTTGATTTGATATGGGCTTTTATCAAGAAATGGGCCAGAATATGATGAAGTCAGCAGTTGCAGCTTCCTTTGTTTACAAAACTTGACCATAATTTGCTCATACCAGATCAGAAATTTCAAATGGGTGTAACTGAAGGTCAGGGTTTTACATTGCTAGTGAAATTGATTTGGGAAGAGACGACAAGGTTAACGAATTGTATCTATTTTTCACTGTCCACAATGATTTGCTATCAAACCATTTCAAAGATATTATCTAGGAAAGTATCAAGCCTGGCAATCTGACAAAGAACTTTAGGCAGTGGTTGGTTCTGAATTTCAATCTTTCTGTCAAAGTGCCAAATACACAGTAGAAATAAAAGTTGAGCTCTTTGAGCACATGCGTGTTGTTTTGGCGCCCCTTTTGCTCGTATTTTACGGTACCTGATACAGTTTACTTCCAGTTGGACAACTGTTCAAAACCACTGAAAGTGAAACGAGAATTTGAGTAATTGCCATCCTCTTTGTCCCCTCTCCCATTCGTTGGCAAGACGGAAGACATATAAGGCCCAAAAATCTGGTTCCAGTCGGTAAACCATCCAAGGAGGTGTGAAGGTGGGGAGTGGTGGACGTTTGCCCGGGAGAATGGGGCATCTGGCCACTTGTGGAACCTGTCAGTTATGGCTGATTCTACATCCTTCTTTATCACTGGCGTGATGGATTCAACTTTTTGTAGGAGACGATTTATCACAGATGAGGAGGTTCCAGTAAGGACCAGATTTTCATGGTGTCCATGGAAGATTGTAGAGTCAATGGTCTTAAGAGACGACAATCTGACAATAATTTTCCCACCCACATCTTTTTAGAAACATGCATTTTTCAAATTGGTAAAGAGACTCGTCGCAAACAATCATGCCTTCCTTTTTGAGACATTATTCAATTTTTCCTAGAAAAAGCATATTAATCCAATCATCTTGTCTAGACTTTTCATTAAACTTTGATTTTAAGGTGACTGGCAAAATCTCCCTCTGATACTGCACTCACATTTAACAGTACATGCTTGCCACACTTCATGCTTGCCACACTTCGTCTAATGATCTCTTCCAAATTCAGACAACTGTCCTGATTGCATGTTTAGAAATGATTCTTGAACAAACTTTTGCTAACAAAGCAGATGTATACAAGTTATGTGTTTACAGAACATTTTGAAGAAAAAAATTATCAGTTATACGATTTTTACGATCTTGCTCCTTGTTATGTGCAATGCATTCCAATTAAGCACAAAGCAGGAAGTCCTGAAATTCCTCAATTTCACTCCCTGTATATCCGACAATGTGTCTTTCTGCTATGCATGAAAATTGGATTTGACATGGACAATCACAGGTCACAAAGAAATGCTCCTACACAAGCCTGGGTTTCCAGGCATCAGGCCTCCACAGGCAGGTCCCTCCGAACACTCAGGGTAAAGTGTGCATTCTGTGTTTTGAGCTACTTTCTTTCCATCAAAGGTTTATCTTCATACACCCCGTCCCCTTTACCCATAGAGTAAAAGAAACTACGGTTGACCTATCATTTCTGAAAATCATCTTTTTCCACATTAGATTTGTACATGTAACATTACTGCCGGTTCATAAGTCATAAAAACAAATTTGCACTTGCCATAAATGCGCTTTCTCTACATTCCATGCGATACAGTAAATATCAATTGATAGAGTCCCAAATGTCAACTGTAAATGTACCACCCTAATTTGATGGTTCAAACAAGAGCCCGACTTCCCCTTTCTTTGATCTCTCTGTGGCCGTAAAAACCATCGAACTGCCTTCTAATGTGCACATCACTGCTAATTCAATTTCTATCTGAAGGAACAGGACATCTCAGATTTGACATGGACCATTAAGCATCAAAAGATCTCAGCCAACATGCCTGGATAGCCTGTTGATAAGGAAGCATCTGTCAGACTGAACCTAGTCAGGCATTCACTTCACCATTCAGACTTGTCACACTGGAAATCAGGGTAAACCGTGACCGTCTTACCCACTGTTTCCTTCCCCCAGAAGAAGACTTAAATCTTGTTATAGCTGCTGTTCAACAGATTGTGGCATCAGCAGCGAGATTTTACACACATTAATCAAGCTGATGGGTTACATTTGTTGCAGTTTATATAATGTACATCTACGGGCAAATAAAGGTCAAGTTTACTTTGGTGGCACATTTGTTGTTGTTGTAGGGACTTTTGTGGCAACATTTCAATTCTACTTGAATACCAAGACTCTATTCATAGAACTGAATTGGTAATTGATTTCCATGTTGTAATTCCATTGCAAATGTTTTCATCCTACGCTCTGAAAGCTAAGGGTTTAAAGAATATTTATTAAGGGAATGGTTTCAAGTTCAGGATATTAAAAATTTGTTTTCCCGTACACAAACATGTAAACCGTCTCCTTGCTGGCCTAGCCTTCAGCACGAAATTTGCATCGACTACAGGGTTAGGCAGTGGGAAGAAGAGGCATGAATTGCAACGTAGCCGCCCAACCAAAAGTCTGGCCAAGAACTTCACAACATCATCACATCAAAGGTAGTCCTGCCTTCAACAAATGTCACGGGGGTCAGAGGTCGGACACCCATGACCTTCCAGTGACACAACTATTTCCAGTTCAACAAAAAAGGTTTCAGGGGTCAGGGTTTGGGTCACTAGTACAGACTGTCTGTGTTTGCTCCCAGGGGAGATAAAAGGAAGGCACCAAAATAGTCCGGAACCAAAACAAACCTACATCTCTATTGTTGATCACCCTGCCAAATGAAGGTTTGTGTGCCCTGTGAGGAACAGGGAGCTGTTTTAATTCACTGTTAGTCGTAGCTCAACTTTAAAATTACGTGCTTTCCGCGAATTATTTGTGAAACATAACTACGAGTAGTTGTTTTGCTACTACATGGTATGCTATTTGTCATCCTGATTTCATCACTAAAAATGTTATTTACAAATAATTCCTACCGTTAAGTCGTTGGATCTGCCTTCATCCCGAGGATGCTTATCAAAGGTATCAAATGCCAAATTGCTTCACAAACCATACATTTCTATATGTTGCAATATGAGACTAACCTTTGAGTACAAATAAATACACATTACAAAACTCGAAAGACAGTGGTCGGTTACTTACGTCACTTAGGCGATCGCGAGAACTGGCCCTATGAGAAGGTCCGTTGGCGTTTGTTCCCTCTGGTCTCGTGTTTTCGTCGTCAGTCTTCCCGTGGTACGATGAGCGCATCTGTAGATAACGGCACAAGAATGGTACGTTAGAAATGGTGATTCAGATGTTCCTCTATACATCTTCGCTTGCAAAGAAGATCATGCATTCATTCCAATATACAAGATATCGCCTGTGGAAATAATGTTTGTGCATTAGGGATGCTAATACATGTACCATCATGTACATAGCATCACAAATGTTATTTGGCTATGAATAGTTATCTAGCTAGAGTGGGTATCCTGACTCTGATAACAGTGGCTTACCAACAAACCAGCTTTCAAGTAGGAAAACAAGTTTGACCTAAGCACCATCCAAGCCCTCCTGTCCTCAGTGTGGACACTACCACCCAGACTGACCTGGGAGACACTACAGGACAGATGTGGCATGTAAACTGCTCCTGTACGGTTGGATGCACTGGACAGATGCAGAGCCATCATCAGAAGATAGATGAACCAAACCTTCATTTATCACAAACCTTAACACAAGGAAGGCACTGGAGGGAACTGTTGGTGTCCTATTAATTACATAGTAAAGCCATTCCATAACCCTTTAGTTAAAAAGGCATACGCCAGCATGATGCATCTTCACCATTCATCATATTCAATTGTGTTACTTTTTAAGAATGAATAAGACAAGACAGAGGAGCAGTCTTTCCGCAGGAATCAACAGCTACGAAAGCAAATACTTCATAATTGGAACTTGTAAACAAAGGTAAAACTAAAAGAGAGTTTCTTTGCCTTCAATGATTCCCCCTCTAGACTTTACTTTCTTTAGCGCAAGTGGAGAAATAGAAGAAGCTGTCCTCTAGCTTGGATGAAATTGTATACTACCGATTCAATCTACCATCAACATCGAGTAATTGTTTTGGTCTTTCTAAATGATAACAAAGACAGGTTAGTAACCATAACTTAGCAACAGGAATAAAACCTCAACATAAAGGCATTGAGACCACCCCTCGTCTACTGTATAGAACACTCCAAGCAATTTGAGTGCCCTCGCATTATGTTACTTAATCATACAACACATGCCGCTTCCCTCTGAACTTTGGTTTTGAAACTGCTAGAGGACAATACCCTGTTAACCCCATACTCTTCTTCTACTATGAACCTGTGAACTGTAACTACTACTAGAACAATATCCTGTTAACATCGATACACTTGTTCTTCTAATGGCACTGAAGGGCCGTACTGTGCAATAGCCAGCCTGTTTGAGGCAATCGTACTTCTATGCTGAATGGATTGTTATGAAGTATGTGCGATCTACAACTATTGGGTCTATGGCAACATGTATGATTTTAAATGTCTTGTTGTAATAGAGAGGAGGTGACAATGTTTTTTTAGCACAAAGTTGTAAAAAAAAGGCAACTATATGTAATAGAGTGCAGTATGTGCATGTACACTCATGTCTAGAAGATACCAAACTTGTAAGTCACTCTCACTTAGTTCTGAGATGGCACAAGGACACTGTGAGCAATGACCCCTTAATCACCGTTCCTCTGGTGGGGAGCAGGGCTCTTTGGTCAAAAAGCACGATTCTCTGGTCAATGTACAAGGACATCACCATATTTGGCACATAATCCTGTGGCTTTCCATCAACTGCCCAGGATATAAGTCATCATGATTAAGACACAGAAAAATGTAACTTTCACTAATAGATAAGGAAACATATAAATAGGAGAGCAGCACTATTGTACATAGAGAGATTGGAGTTAAGATCAGAGAGAGAGAGAGAGAGAGTGAACAAAGAAGTATCGACGTAGCACCGACTCCTCGTGTTTTCTTGGGTTTGCGTGTACAACTAACATCGGGCAGCTAATCGCACGAACTCTATGTAAGGGACGCCATCGAAACCAGCTACCACACTACCACTACCCTTACATATACAGGTATGTAATGGTTGTAAACCCATCATATAATATGATACAAAAAAATGGCAATATCTATTTCAGGAAAGTGTCACAAGGGCTACATGTGATAATGATAAAGGTTTTCTTTCTGCCCACCTACAAATCAATACCAACTTATCATTCATCAAACAAACTGGGTCCATATCGGAGGTGAATATGTCACGACAAGCCTTGATGTTTGCTACTGTACACAGTGGTGGTGTGATGCAATTATGACAGTAAGGGAGAGACAAGAAAGGACTGGGACAGGGGTAAAATTTTTAGAAAAGAGCAATATCAATTAGACTCTACACACTAGAATGATTCATTTTCAAAAGAATAGAAACTACTGTAGTTGAATACCAAAGTCATTGACTTTAGAGATTTGCTACTACCTTAATTACCCACAATGCAAGCATTTCCAGACATGTTTATTTTACCTACAATAACAGGAATACAGGTGGGGGGAGGGCAAGGTGGTAAGGGCAGGTGAACTCCTGCCTAAAGCTTAGAAGGACTCGACAGAATATAAGTGCTATTAGTACTGAGCTAGGCAGGGCCTTCCACTCAAAACAGCACAACGGATGTAACATAAACAATCACTAAAAAACTAATGCAAGAACTAAACACAGAGATCATTAAGTACCTTGTCCCTCGGGAAAGGCTTTCCACCAGGTGTTTCTCCTAGCGCTAAAGGTGTGGCACTTCTGTGGTCCTCGCTGCCAGCTTTCGCCATGTTACAACACTGTACTATTTGTTTGAAAAAACCTAGATTATTTTAGCCTGACTTAGCTAAAGAATGACGGACTAGTCAAATCCCTCAATCCTGGCTGTCAGAAAGAAACCTCTGGAGACAAATCTGACCGCAGATTTCCTGCCGATCACAATCCGATTATCCGCAAAACAAAGCAGGCATACACATACACAAGGCCCTTAAAAGCAATTTGCCTATGTCAATGTTCCGGCCGGCTGACGCTCTATGGAGGCTAAGCTGAATGGACACTTGCTTGAGAACAGCGGATGTAAACGCAGTGGACAATACTCACAAAATCAATTTAGCGGGTCAGTATGTGGGTCCCTTTGCCCACTGGCCAGGGTGAATATGGAGTAAACACTGTAGGTTCACGGAAGAAACTAACAGACTTCGTAAAAGGAACACAACCTAAACACGCAGATTAGCATCCAGGATGGAGCTGGAGTGCCCCAACAATTCACTCCAACGACAAGTGCGATGAATGATTGGTCAGGTCAGGCCGGGGATGCCAGGAGAGGCAAGCAAGGGCAAACTGACAATAACAGCCAAACAAGCGGGGAAAATATCGACCAAACATTGAGATTAGTCTCCAGGGGAGAGGGTGAAGTGCGGACGTGCATGTGACAGGAAGCGGTAACAAATTGCCGTTGGGTGCGGGATCTCGTGGTGAAAGCCTGCCCATGCTCGCCCCACACAGTCATAAACTAGTGCCGCCAGAATAAATTTTGCATTGGTATGGAACAGACCCATGCATACGCCAGGAGGAAGAAAGCCAGCAACAATGTGTACAGTCATTGCCGCCCAAACAGAGTCCTCTTGTAGAGGTACTACACAAGCGGACGGCTCTGACTAGCTGTTGACAGACGACATCCATCATACTTCAGCGGCCAAAGGAGACCAGAGACATGCTCAAACTTCAACACCTTCACTACAATTAACGACATCAAGACCACGGCTAACAAACTGTTTGTTATACGTGATGTCCAACAATCAAGTGCCAACATACCCTGTTGCCAGCGCGTCGTTGCAGGAGAAGTTATGCAGGGATCTCTACCCCCCTTTTTCTGGGGGCACTGTTTAACATGACTGACACGAAACGGGGCAGCGACCGCCGGCTGTGTGCATAGACTGTACGCACTGTTTGCACTGCAGTCACTAAACACTTTCTTCTCTGAAAGATAAGCCTCTACACACATAGATCAAGCTTGGCCAGAGGAAATCCATTGACTGTTTCGGACCTTCTTTCAAAACCCAACTATCATGCCTTCTGTATTTCTTTTTCTCTTTCTTTCTTTACTCTTTTTTCATGAGAACTAAAACTTTTTTTTCAAATTCAACACTAGCTTCTTTCGGATTGATAAGATTTTGGTTTCTTCACCTACAAAGCTGAGAAGGGTTTGGTAGCATGTATGTTAACTTAAGACAAAGAAATGTCACACACACACACTCTTTCACCTTGCAGTGCTTGTGCAAATATAGCAAAGAGCCTGTTATAATATTACAAAGCTATATATACAACAAAGTACATGGTGCATCAAAACTTTTGCTCTAGAGGCTAGACATCTTAAGGCAGGTATGATATCCCAGATAAAACTACTTCTTTCTAGGAACACCGTTGCTTCCATACATAGTCTGCACTTAGATTTACTAATATTGGCATTTTGATGGAATTTATATAGAAAACAAGAACATGGTAACAATCTGAAAACATTTCATGATCAGCAAATAAATGACATCACTAAAATGCCACAGTTGAAGCCTATCACTATACAGATATGCCTAAGTAATGAGTTAAGGAGCACATTTGTTCCCAGAGTTACCTGCACTGTTCAAAGTCCTTCAAACCTTGTTACAACCAGCCCAAGACCTTCCTTGTAAACTTGCCCCTAGACCACATACTGGCCTTCAAGCAAATCGGCAGCACAGGAAGAACCATGTGTTACAATCTATTTTTATCTCTACATAAGAGATAGAGTAAATGATACATTTCGAACCGATTGGCCTGGAATTTACCAACCCACCCACGCTCTGACTCTCGTAATTCGTTACGACATTTCTATATCCCAAGAATCGAGAATAAAAGTGAATAGTTTCTTTGTTATACAGCATGCCCAACGTCAGTAATCCCCAAAACTAAGTCTCATAATCCCCTGCCAGCTTCTTGATCCTGGTGTAGCTCAACAGCAGATTATGCGGGTGGGCCTAAGTCGCCTTGTAACCCAAACAGGACCACAAAGGTAATCCTTGGGAGAGGCCGGTTGATCCTCTACAGCTACAGACGTGCCGGGTATGCAATGGGTGGTGGGTCTTCATCGGGGGTCAAAGCGCATCGTAGCCAACAATTTCCCCCTTGGACATGGATAATCACTTGTTGTAAAACCTACATTTATGACTCCCACATAAAACCGTACATTATTCAATTAGTTAACATTTATTCAACATACACTGTTTAAATGTATCAATATTCAACATTGTAACTTAAAATTAGGCAAAAAAGACAATTAGGCAATCAAACATCCAGAAGGTTGCCTAACAATACATCTATTTCTAAGCATCATACTTACCTAACAAGTTACATATAATAGAAGGATGTTGTTTTTAAGACTCAAAGAAAGACCATCGTGAACAATATTGAGTCATGAGGCCTCCTACTGGTAGAATCAGGAACTGCAGATGATTCCTGCCAATCAAAGACTATACCTCAATGTGAAATCCGACTGGACAAACACAACATGTTATATCTTATATGTTATATAAGTAATGCATGGACATATACATATGCAAAAAAAGTTACTGTCTCTCAATATTGAAGACATTATGGTTATTCATTGTGACAAGTCGTTAACAACAATCAACACAGCCCTACAAATACACAAACCTCCAGGTATCTGCAACATATGCATGTACATTGCGGCCACAAAAACAAGTTACCAAAATCAAATGTGAATAATTTATTCCCTCTACAAAATGACTTGTTTGTCTGCTAATCCTTTGATCCAGAGTGGCTTTAAGGTTTTCATTGTTTCTGAAGTGCCTGGGGATACATCAATAAAAAGAGCATGGCTTGCCTCAGTTCTGTAGGTTGAAACAAATCATTAAAAGCTGAAAAACAAAGACTGGGAATGTTTCCATAAACAAAACCTGTATTTTCAAACCAAAACATCAGACCACCCTGAAGGCAGCAGAGATGATTTATAAAACACAATAAGGCCCCAGATTATAACTTATCAGAAGAGTTATATCACAGTTACACATCAGAACTATATCTTACCAACTCAGACCCCACACTCAGACAACAGATAAGCAGGACAATTGAGCCATTTAGTGCACCTTCACTGGGTAGTAAGGCAGGCTACTCTAAATGTGGAATCAGTAAGCCAGAAAACCAAAGCATGTATTCACTGGAATCTGCGTGGAGATACAAAAGGACCAAATTCCTAAAGGTAAAGAAAGGTCACTTGGTGCACGGGATAGACTATAGAGATGGCCTGGGCATGAACACAGATTTCACAACAGGAGGACATCAATCTAACTAACTGAACTAACACATAGTTTCTACAAGTGTTTTTGTTTAAAATTGGGACAGGACAAAAATAGCAAAGGACAAGTCTGTTTTATAATATAATGAATGTGGACGAACAAGTTTTTGGCTTCCAACAAAATGTGCAGAGTCCAAAACTCAAAGACGAACAAGATGTGCAGGCTGATAAAGAGCTCAGGCTGGGCAATACCATGGCAACCAGGTTTCAGGGTCAAAGGGTACCCTTCCTAGGTCAAAGGACACATTCTGAAAACTGGGTCACTGGACCATGTACCATAATGAATCCCAATAATCATTTATCTTTCTACATAAATGCAAAAAGTTCAAGGTGAACATCTGTTCCCTTTTAGAGAACTGTTCCAGAAACTTCTAGTAACATTTTAACTGTCTGTTATGACAATTACCTCCTGATGTCTTTCACAGTATGACAGTTCAAAGTTCACTACGATAAGGCAAAAGCCATGTCAGACGACCAGCATGAAAGGGTTACAGTTCACCATTTCCGTGTAGGAGGCATTCAAAACAGATGTTGGACGGTGTGAACTTGTCATTGGAAGTGACGTGTGGAGATGATCTCTGTCCTTAGGGTGGCGACTTGGCTGCTGGGATAATTGAACACTGCTGGCACAACAATTCACATCCATTATACCTGATAACCATGGCTTGTTCCTAAGGAAAGTAGCTTTCAAAAGATAATACCACTCATAAGACCTAAGCATAATGATGGCCATTTCAACCACAAATGGCAGACACCATAAAACACCTAGTGAGTACATTGAAATAGCAAGATCCAGCAACAATCCTGCCTAAAAAGTAGCAAAAGACAGTTCTTTGATCTGATACCCATATGCTGTTAATGACATTTTACTCAGTAGTGCACAGCACAAGAGGAGCGCTCTTTACTGACATCACCACTTCTATACATACACATGTAGTATCTACACTCAAAACTCCATCGGGTGCCATAATACCACCGCCACGGCATCAGAAAAACATTGGTAAAGAGGCCTTCTCAAGATTGTCTTGAACACCTAAACATCTGAAATCTATTTTACTATTTATCTCAGGATTACTGATACTGCATTGGCTAATCTCTTAAAATCACTTTAAATCTATGAATTTTTTCTCTTGTGGCATCTGAGAAAACATATCATGGCATCTGGTGGAATAGTAAGAGTTGACACTACCTGTCTATTCCCTCTTCCCCACCCCTGTTCACAGTGACAGGTGCATGCTGTATCCCTGGTGCCTGGGCTTGCACATTGTCCACCACGTCTACACTACAGCCAACCACACAGACTATTGACCAAATGGATTAAATTTGTCTCCCAGATCAATAACAATCGTGCCGCTTTGATCAAAGGTGACGACTGCACTGCTCCGAGCTATCAGATTATCAGAAGTTGATTGCATGAATTGAGCAAATAGCCGTCCCATTCTTCAATAATCAAATACCGGTGCATCAAATTGGTACGATATCTAAGGACACAGGAGCTTTGAAGAAATGGAAGGGCTCTGAGTGAGTCTGGGAAGAAAGGAACGTTTCAAAACTGTCGGCATGTTATGTCCGGAATGAATATAAGTTACTAGTACATATAAGTACAAATGCTTCTACCTTCAGATAAATGACATTTCTACTCACTAATACTGATGCAAATATCAGTATCTACCGTGGTTATTATCTTGAGACTAATACTATTTTGCTTTCTGCAAAATTCCCCTTTCTTAAATGAAGTGAATTATGCTTGATAGTAGACCTCATAATGTAAACGAGAAGAGCAATAACAAGTTGCCCTACCTGCTTTTCGTCCAGCTACTGCACATGTGGTACAATGCAGACAGTAACATGCTACAATTGCCGTAAATTCTCCCAACTGTAACCCTCCCTTTGTGCCAATCAATATGTCCCAGGTCAGGTCCTGGTACTTATCGAGAAGATCTTTCCTTATCAGGCCACCACTACCTGTGTGTATAACAGTAATTGATTTATAATGTCTCCCTGATAGCTGAGGGGATAGGGCCTCTGACTTGTCAATTCTAGAGCACACAGTCAACACAATAAGGACCGACAAGGTACACACGACACCTGGTCTCCTTGGTAACCACAGGTAGTTTAGATATGGCAATGATAGGTGAATAGGGACCTGAACAATTGTTGAAATTCTTGTTAGCCCACTGTGCTTCTGTGAAGGTGGACCTGTCATATTTTACACCTGTATGTGGATTAGACCCTTTAAAATATGACACCATCTGGACAAGTCTTTGAATTGGCCACAATCAAGCAAACTTAACCTTACTTCTTTCAAAGAGGATGTCAAAACTATGAAAACTTCATAATCCGTAGGCAAGCAAGTGTACAAAATGGCTGTGAAGCCTGTGATCAACAGACAACACAACCAGATACGATTACTCTTCGTACAAGATGTGTGAAGTCGACTTTTCTTTCCTTCAGCCACCCTTTCACCTTCTTTTCTCGGTCGTCTCCAGGGTTACGTGTTTGACGGTTTGGTCCGTCCTCACGTACCTGTCCACTCAGCAAACCAGACAAACACCAACTCAACCTGGGAGCCTGTTTTATCTACAGGCCCTCCGGTCGCTCCTGGCAACGGCCATGATATTAGGAGATTTAATACGATTGTATAAGTGTTGAGATATAGCCTCCATTGTGTTCTGCACTAACATTTAGGCAACGACCTGACAGCGCCGGCATTTGCACAGGCACTTCTCCGTTGTTGAGCACGACCAAAAACACTCCAGCTAATGTAGATGGTTTCAGATACGGCTTCTTGTGACAGTATCACATCTCCCTGAGACAGCTTTATACAACATCAACAACTAACAATGTCTACATGTATCTAGATTTCAGGGGCAAGCAGCAAGATAAGACCTTGTTGTGCGGGCACGGTAACAGATCTGTAGTTAGAAGGAGCTACAGACAAAAAAGGCGATATGTATCGAAGATGCATTTTTCCCGATACGATACTAATATGATAGCACGGATACAAAAATATGTGGCGATAATTTTAATCACTGCATCATGTACTCAAGCACTCCAAACATCCCGACAAAGAGAAGGATTATAACTTCAAACAGACTTATCATACTGGGGTAAATAGTTCGTGCAGTTGGGGCGATTCACAAAGATATGACATGTTTTTGTTATACATACACGGAACACCTCTCTGACCCCGGCCGTTAGACATCTGGTTACTTCAAATTACTTGGAAATTTATTAGCATGGTGGCTAAACATGTATATTACGTCAGTTGAGTGATTGGGTACTGGGCAATAACCCGTTGATATTGTTGCCCACACTTGACTACTTGGTTACTTTCGACCATGTTCGTGCCAAAATGTGTCACAATAAACAACCATATGGTGGATCAGGAGTGCAGTATAAATACACCGCCCATCCACACCACAAACTCACACACAGAACACGACTCACACCCGAACAGATTGCCCCAATCGTGTCGTTAATAATCCACTGGAAAAAAAACAGCACATCCCGTCATAAACTGGATGATGTTGATACAGAGAAGTTATAGCACCACATTGTAAATTTCTGCTGCCAGACTGTTACCATAATGTTTCCCCATGGAAGGACGATAAATTAGAAAATTGCTCCAGTCCCTATTCCATTAAGTATTTATGACAGTGCTTTGTGTTAGGTATAAGTTATTCATAGGGCTATAATCCTGTGCCACAGGCAATCAGCTAAAGAACCTAGAGCTGCCACTGTATACTTCTGTCTGGGAGTGGGACAGAAGAAAAGGAATGAAGGAAGGATGGAGAAAGAAAAAAAGAGACAAAGGAAGAAGAAAGGGATTAAGGTGTTTCATATCAACGAGTGATGATGGGACAGCAGATGGTGATTTTACTAGCACTATTCTTTATCTATCAAAATGTAGGATCCATAAAAAGATACTATATTCTTCCATCAACTGAGGACAACAGTGGCCTTAAAGACGGATTACACATGATTATGCCGACCATGCAAGGATTTAAACAGTCACACGCAATTTCACAAAAAGAATCATCACATAATGCTCGACGATCCGTAAGAAAATTACAGTCATATGCCTTGGGATGCCAAAGCGATGGAACAACACAACACAAGACATATGCAAAACTAAACTATTCCTAACTCTACAACAAAACATCTGGTAGTTTTTTCCTTGTTGTTTCCATTTTTAGCTATGTTCGTGTCAGGAAGTCAGCCCTACTAGGCTGCATGCTCACAGACGGCTGATAATGTATCCCCACTTTTTGATGACAACTAAGCCCGGGCTTATCAGTAAATAAAGAGAGTGCCTATCCCTGGTGGTTGGAGCCATCTTTACTAATCCCTTCTGTGATAACGGGTGGATCACCTAGATTAGAGGGTATTAAGGGGGATCAAGATCTTTGGAAACACCTGCTAGAATAAAAGGCACAATGTCTGAATAATTGATAACTGGGGAAGAATAAGCTGTTTGTTATCTTGAGCTATGTATGTTTCAGGTTGCGAAAGCTGCAAAAGGACATCTCCAACATGTCAACCGAGCACATTGATACCTGTATAAAAGTCTTGACTACTTTCAACACCACCCCCCACCCTCATGATTATGGTATGGCACAACTATTTACAACAAACATTTTGCAATCTCTTATCAAACGTACACATTGATAACAGATGAGTTAACAAACTTGTCACTTATTTACATGAACTATACTGCACTGTACATGTCCACAACAACATTACTAGGCAAGGGAATAAAGACATTATATTATGTTGGTTAACAAGCATCTTGCAATCTACTGAAGATATCCTGGGAATTAGCCCTAAAGCTACTTTACAAATCAAACATAATATACATGTCTGCAACAGTATCAAACTGAACACAAAATATCAACACAGCTTCAGCCAGAACTGACTCTTGTTTTTATAATGCTAGAGACTCTTTTGATTGAGTTCAATGATTGTTCAGAACTATTTACTTCATACATACTAGTATTCCACAGGTGACATACCAACCATATGTATACTTCTTTCCAATCAATTGCTTTGTTAAAGCTGACAAAACATTGCAAAGTTGAACCTCCATATGAAAACCATACCACATTCCCTCACTATCACAATCTATAGTTTAGAAACAAAAACAAAGGTGCCTCTGTTACAAAATGTTAACGAAGAAATGTGAAAACTGACCTACTTGCATTAAAGAGTCTCCTGATGAGAGATCACAGTCGAATGGCCTGTCTGAATCAAGACCTTACATGATACATCATATCAAAACTGTAGCAAACAGTAAAGCTGTAGCCCGGAGCACCAATTGCATGCAAGACTGCATGTCCATTCAGGATCTTATCAGAAAGGTTGCCAGGTCTGCCCCCACCTGACCTCCCATTCTTCTGCAGTTACAGGAGGATTCAGCAGTCACTACCTGTAATTACTGTACAATCCCTGCCTCAGGGACCTAAACCGACATGATAAGAGCCAATCTATACACTCAACAAGCAGTAGATACACAGTCCTTTCATTTCTTGTGCTTTCATAAAAATCTAATGCATGAGTGATTACTAGAATATTAGCCTAAAAAAACCTATCTTCTGAATCTCAAATCTTGAAGAATTAATAGTAACTGTTCTACTGAACATAACTTGTAATTTTAACTTATATTTCACATCAGGAAGAAAGCATTCTTGTGACTCAGTTGTGAACAGTTGATAACAGAGTTTCCCAATTAACAAACTTGGCCAAAGATAAGTTTACCAGATAGTATTCTAGACTCCCAACCTAAGTACATGTACAATTCAAGGTTGTCCCTTAGGACAGGTAGGACTAAGCAGCAACCAATCTTACTCAGAAGCAGACATCTCAATACCAGGCCAAGATGAAGCAATAAGCTTCATTTCAAGTTTTTATAAAGTTAAAAATGTCTTTTCAAGTTTGTTTCAAGACTGGCAACTTACGACTGCTTACAAACTGCTACTTTGTAATCTAAATAAAAACTTCAGGTACATTTTCAAGCCTGCAAAAGTGGAAACTTTGTTACAATCTACTTCAGGAATCTGTTTCACCTTTGACTGATTCCATGTATGTGCTACCTTGAAGATCATTTATTTCAATAATATCACATACTGTATACAGCCTAAGCCTTCTGCCACCAACAGTGATACAATCTGCAGGCCATGCTATGGCACTCCATTTTGCCCTCAGCTTTTTCTCTCAGCAAAGAGCGGCTCCCGCCGCGGACAAAAGACTGAAATAATGTAAACGTTGGTGGGATTATGGGGCTCACAAAAGCTGCCATTAAGTACGCTGATCATAATCCCCTCAGATAAGTCTGATGACATGGCACACAACACGAACGTCACCACTAAAAGCGCCCATTGTCCGCTGTAAGCCTGTCATCCCTCGCCGTGAGCCCTTCAGCGCCTGCCGTCCCCACGATACAGCGGGTGCTCATCCCGTCATGACTCCGGGGAAATTCAACAAAATCCGGTAATCCTCGGCGAGAAATGAGGTCTTTCGGGATTCGTCACAGATGAAACGCAGAGAAAGCCCAGCAGGATCAGGCGTAAACAGCATCCTGGGTGGATAATGCGCCAGCTGCGAGGTGCTTTGTACAACCAGCTCACTGCCTTTCCTAACGATGACACTGTGAAATGCTGCCATAACCGGAACTGGCTCAGGAAATACATGTTCTTGTGATCTGTTTATCCTGACGTCCGTTCTGAGCCAACTGGGAAACCTTTGCTTAAGTTTAGAAAATAAATTCTAGCTTTCAGTCAGACTGAACACTAGATAAACAAATTGAAATCTAGTTCATACACCCATCGACTGACAGACACTTGGAGAACAACAGTCTTTGACAGAACTGTCAAACATGGATTGAAACTATAAAAAAAAAGTATACAACCAAGGAGGTTCTATTGAACAAAACTTCATTCACAAAAGAAGTCTTCTTTCAAGAGATGAAAATCTGAAGGCATTACTTTCCATGGTCCAACCTACAGAACTTTGCAAAATAAACGAGCATCACTGACTATTGAAAAAGGCTGGAATCTACTTGCTGGATTAAAGCTGGCTACTAACGCAGCGTATAGCACAGAGGGAGATGTGATAGGAATTAGTACGTAAGTCCCATTCAACCTCCCCTGTTCAGGTGTTGTTACTGGTACAATAGGGGAGTGTGGAAACAATAGGTGCCTAACAACTTCACTAATGGGTGTATTCAGGTGGTATTTACCACTGGGAATCCTGTAGTGCTGGAAGGTTCAGGGAATACAAAATGTAATGTAGTTCACCTTAATCTGTGGGGTAACCTAGATTCGTTGTTATAGAAACTGGGTATTTAATAGAGATTTCAGGTCAACGACGTGGGTCTCAAATGTCAACATTTTCAAAATATTGCAATGAGAAAGTACTAAGTACCTTCCATGACTTAACGATCCCTAAATATCCTACTTTTACGTACAACGGATATAGGTTATCCTACGGATAAAGGTGATTTATTGTTACCTGTATGATCCACTACAAATCTTATCATAACAAGTAATGTAGGATTCTTTTATCAGGTGATTGTTTTCAGATTATCTTCAGTTCAAAAGTCTACTGCAACACTGAAATGACAAAGAAAACCAGATAGAAGACCTGTTGAAAATTCATGTGTAACTCAAGAAAAAAGAAAAGAAAAAGAAAGAAAATCCACACAAACATTCTTAGCAGCATTAGCTAAACAGAACAACACAAAGTATCAATATGATTGCTATATGCTAACAGTTGGATACAGTTGGCCAAATCTTGAAGACATAAGTAACATTTTCATGTACATGAATTTCAATAAGAAATACTCGTGGGTGCTCATAATCTCCCTCATGTTTTCACTCTTTCAGTCATTGTTGACTGGAGTATGATAACTACGGAGATAAAAGACAGTGCACCTCTGAAGTGGTGACCCAGAATTCTCAAAATCTGCTAATTGGGTACTCCGCTGTCAGCTATTCACATAAAAATCACAAGCACTTCCCCCGCCAGGGGACTTCATCAAAAGACAACATGCTGAATAATGTGGGACATACTGAATCATAAATGGCAACACAAAGACCGATACCCTAACATCTTTACCATGGGATATGTAAATATACTCATTTGAAAATGAACAGGCACAACCGAATCACTCAGTGGATGGTTAAGAATCCATTCATAGTAGATCTACTGGTAAGACTCTGAATGAGGAATATCAACAACTCTGAGCCATGGCATTATAAAGTTTTCAACAATACTTCTCATGCCCATATACAGTGTGTGTATCCGAGGTACTTAAAACAATACATCAGTGATGACCATACTGTATACAACTGAGAATATCTACGGATAATACAAGACTCGTGCTTCTTATAGCCACACCTGTTGGCTAGTTGGAGATTTGCTCAACAGCACCTGTGCAAGTGAACAAACCACATCACAAGATCCGGCCTTCCTGTCATGGTACTCTAACTAATCTCCTTTAAAAGGAAGACAAAATCCTGTTCTGCACTGTTCTGACTCACACAGATATCATGAGATAGGTCAGAATGATTAACCTTTGTGTACAGGACAGCTCTGTGACAACTGTAGCTTAGTAACCTTTTTCTTGGTCTTTGCTCATAGCCTAATCTGAATTATGTCAATACAGATAAAGTTGAAGAGAAATATTCTGGCACAGTTTGACACATTTACCATTGATTGTTACTGCCCTAGCCTCAGTCCAACCAACCGTTCACAAGTTATATAAGGATGTTCTCTTAACAGTTCAATTACAAGAAACAAAAGGTAAGCAAGCTAAGCAACTATACAACCTCTGTACACCACCCAAAACATAAATGAATCTTACACAACAAACTTTAAGTGAAAACATAGATGCGTGCTTTGCACCTACATGTACTTACCAACAAAACCTGCAAAAACCAAGTTTTCCAACTGGGAATGACAAAGAACCTGCAGTATACAGATGATAGGGAGCAGCGACTCTCTCTCAGTCGCTAGCACGTAAAGTAAAGCACCGGCACATCAGCTACTTTAACATAAGGCCCCCTGAGGCTGTCCTGTTTACCTGGTGTTATGCCTGAATACAAAGAACAAGTGCCTGTCTACAAGAATTAATGACTTTTATATCGAAATGATTGGGGATTAGTTACATAGAAAACAATAAAAAGAATGAGAATCAGTGAGAGAGAAAAAAATCATTGCAAAGGGTGATGGAACATGAAAAAATTTGAGAGAAATAGAGTTAAAAGTTTCTAGACTTTAATATGTAAATGCCTTCAAAGAATGGTATTGTGATGTCTGTTGTCATATTCTATAGGTGCCTAAGAAGGAAATTTCTACTCTCTGCAACTGGAAAAAGGCAAGGAGCCACTGAGCCACTGTTTTCAACACTGCATACAATACACTTCCTATTGTCTATATAGGTATTAGTTGTTATTGGTTGCCATACATTGTACCTTGTGAAATTGTTGAGCAATAAATTCATTCATTCATTCATTATCCAGTTGCTTGAGTAACTGCTAGTTGGCATGTCTTATTGACAGTGGATGCTATCTGAACGTTTACAAAATCATATCCAGTTGCTTGAGTAACTGACATTTTGCATATTATTGTATGGGACTGTGTTTGTCGCCACCAGCCCACAGGGGAGGCTGATTTATCCCCACCTGTCAGGGGAATGATTTGTGTCCCGTCTGTGGTTTGTCAGGTCCCAGAGGGGCCCACACAAAAGCCATATATCAAGATTAATTGTCCAATTAAGGTGTGTCATGTATGTTGGACAGGTGAGATTATAGGGTACGCAGGTGTCATCCAGGTATGCCCATTAGACTAGAATAAACCACAGACCTCTAACATTAAAGATGAAAACTAGGGCTTTAATCTCAGTGAAGAAAGGGTGGAAAAATATGAAACCTCATGATGGCAGGGTTTTTGTAAGTACCCCCCCCCCCCCAGTAGTATCTGTCAGTACAACAGCCCTTTACAATGTGACAATGACAGTGACAAGGTGGGATCTTAATTATAAAGCGGCATTTGTTATCTGACAGGTTCTCATGTTATGGATGACTTTGCATGTTACGTTATAATTGATACCTTAGGGTGTTCAATATGGAATGAAATATTCCATGTTTTACATGATGTATTAAGATGCATTTTGTCTGAAATTTGGCTTTGGAAGACATTTATATGTTAGATGAATTATATTTCAAAAAGTGAGAATCCTTCTAGATATCTAATATGGATATAGATAGTGGTGCGTACCGAAGCTCACATTCCGGTTCAGGTCCGGACTCGAGTCCAAAGATTCCGGTTCAGGTCCGGACTTATAAGTCCGGTTTTTGATGGTCGTTAATTTTCCCATAACGTTATAGACACAAGCATAAAGCGACTTGCTCTAGGCGACCCATAAATCTGGCACCTGCAACCACTTCTCGACCGGGCCGAATGCTTTCAAAATATTGCCAAAGATGACTGCATCATTTTCAAAGGTGTAGAAACATCGATTTTTAAATGATAACTATCGGGAAATCACGGCAAAATTCGACCTTTTCCGCTTGCTTTTTGTGACGGCCCGAAATTTCAGTGGCGCTTGCGAGGTCATAGGGGTCAATGGAATAGCCTACTGTAATGCAGGTAGAAATGATGCGTGTTGTGTTTTTATACTCTACATTCAACCTTCCAAATTAAATGTGAATTTATTCCTTACAGAGATAAACGAAAGAAGTATAAAATAACTTTATAAACTTAAATTTTTTTTAAATTAAAACGTGTTTCTTTTTAACAAGCTGCTCGCCCATGCTTTCAGTGAAGTATCCTGGCAAGCGGAAAATGTCAACAGTCGCGGAGATTTGTTTTAGCTTGTTTATCTCGGAAATTTTCTTCATTTTCAGAGAATATTGGACTTAAAACCCGTACCAGGAGATAAATAAATCCGCATACGTTATTTTCATAGGTAATATTGCTAAACAGAACCTGTCATTTTTGCCGCGTTGCTGGATTTTGAAAGGACTCTGGTTCCCGTGGCGCGACCATGTGCTTGGCCCGCTTATGGCGGTAGGACAATTTATTTTCGCAGAAATACGTTATTTTCTGGACCGTTGGCTGCGATTAATTAAGTTACAAAGGCATCTAGCGTTGTTTTAGATGATACTAGTATACAACAAGAAAGAGATTTCCGGTTTTCCAGAAAACCGGTTTTCGACGTTCCGGTTTTAACCGGACTTGAACCGAAAGTTATAGCAAGTCCAAGTCCAGTTCGGCAAACCGGTATGCACCACTAGATATAGACAGGTGATGTACATAAGCAGACGATGTAAAAGTTATTAGAAAGATTATTACAGCATTACGTCATTAAAGGAAGCAGGAAATTGTATCTACGTAACAGTTGTTTTATGACCTCATACATATATTTATTGTGTTTATAGCCGATATTTCTGACGTCATGATCAGACTGTAGCTAAATTAGCCGTGACTATCAGATTGATTTGTGACTAGCAAAGCTATTGTCTCAGTGATATGTACGTCAATATTCTGCCGCTTTAAACTTGCACTTGAAGAAGTACGAAAAGAGGCTCCATACAGAACAACTTTGGGAAATGTTCAGATAGCATCCACTGCCTTTCATCAGTGACACTGAGGAGCTCTTGTTGAACAGAAGGTTTTATTGTAGCCTAACTATGAATTCATGTGTTAAGGAGATGAAGACAAGTTTCGATAATCCAATAGGGAAAAAAGTAGAAAAAGGTCAAGATACAGTTGATGCAAAAGACTTAATGCTCCTGTAGTTTGAGTATTGATTAATGTATTGTTATCTCAATACAACAGTTGTCTCAATACAATACTTTTCATCACAGGTTTTCTCTAGGATTTCCTAGTTAACTTCAAAAATATTTTCTTTATACTACACCACCGTGTTATTTATTACGACTACACCATGGCGTTATTTATTACTAGTCTACCATCTGTTACTACCATCTAGTTATAGACTTGCAGGGGATGATTTTCACCTGACAGTGCATATTAAAATGCCATAAATAATGCTTAAATAATGCTTTGCTATGCAGTTTAGGATTTTGGTTCTTTTAAGTGCCATTTCTTGTAGTGGAAAGAATCCGAAATAAAACATTTCCCTCTTTGACAAAGTTCAGTATTCCTCTACCTCAAGAATTTGTTATTTTTGTTTCCAGATACAACAGAACAATCGTGTATATGTATGGCAGCAATATATCATTCCTAGTTGACAAGGGAAGTATCTAAGTCAAGGATGGCCTTTACAAAACTTAGACAAACATGTAGAGTTCTTTGCCCTCCTGGTTTGGTTTTGGTATTTGTCCTGCAACAGCAGCAGTAGTCAGGGACCATTAAGTGTACCAACAGGCCACTTTCCACCATTCACCGCCTCAATCCAAAACAAAACAGTGCAAAAGCATTAACCACTTGTTTCCCACAAAAGCGTCTCCCTGACAGAAAAATATTTTTCTTCGATGGCTGGCGCGAAACACCGCAGCATGTGGAGCATGTGAGCAGGAATAACAGAGCCCTGCAGAACAATGGCTTGTTGACCTAAGCACACCATGTTGGGTAAGACCTTTCAGAAACAAGGTATGTGTTGAGTGAGACAGCATTGGGCACGAGCAAGGAAATGTGATTGTTTCTAACAAACAGACAATAATGACAATCAGCCACCATACAGGAATACTGGAATAACTACCTTAATGACAGTTCAAGTCATTACCAATTCCATGTGATATTGTAGACAGACAACAAAATACTTGTAAATGAAAGACGTGCATAAAATGAGAAATAAATTTCAGAACGTTTTACGATTTTGTATATATATCACACACGTTTAGGTAGAGAATTTGCTCCTGCTTGCGTGTTATGTTGAGTACACTACGTTAGGTACACAGTGAGGGACTATCAGCCCCCAAACAACCCCTCAGACATCCAAGCGCAGCCGTGCAAGAATGTTAATGTCGCTTGTTGATGTTTTAGTGCCACAAGTCCCTTTTCCATATTGGCGGCCATTGTTCGCGGGGGACAGAGCGGAAAAACGACAGAAGGACGGGGTTCCTTTCTTGATCCCAAACGGAAACACAGTTTGGCGAGAGGATGTCACGGTTGTTGTAACATTTTTGTGACTTACTGAGGACAGAAGGATTTAGGAAAGGTCAGTTCAACAACTCCACAATGGGGACTTTGATCGCCTGTTTTACCTTCGGGTGAGCAACTGGTGAAGCTTGTCATTGGAGGTGCTAAAAGTAGTAAAACAAGGCGCCCCTAAAAACTAATTAAATGCATTTTTCGCTATAAAAACACACATGCAGTAGCACCACTGCATCAACCATATGTTTGCTACTTTAAAGAGAAAAAATATAGAATAGTCAGCCTTTAGAGGCATTGAATTCTAAAGAAAGCCATTACTACCAAATACACAAAATTGTTAAATACACAAAACACTCTATCAGTGAATGATCCATAAACAATATGTACAGTGAACGTTTCACTTAACATATAGTTCATGTGATCCTTTTGCACAAGACTTAGAGTGACTCCCAATAACAGGTAAGACTCTCACCTCACACAGTCAGACATCAACACATCAAGAGAGATGTCTTCACCAACAACTATACATATACTGCAGTCTCCTCTCACAAGATTCCTTCAATGTGTGATTCTTCAGGCTTTGTGCTGAAAGAAGGTGTTTATAGGTACTGACTGATAAGCATCAGTACCTGGAGGCAAACAACCATGATAACATCCCCTCATCAATCAAGCACCAGAAATGATACCCTGTCATGCCAACAAAAGATAGCTATCTTCTCACCTCCAAACTTTCCCTTCTTCAAATCATCTCCATAAAAACTCCTTTCCCGTTTGTACTCCAGTTTCTTCAATATTCCATATATGAACAACAGTGGCAAAGAGACCTCTACTGGTTTCACACAAAATTGCAGGACGTAATAGCCATACTACCAGTAGTAGCCCAGGAGATAGAGATAACACAGGATAATGTGATCATGAGTAAACAGAACACATCAGGGTTATCTGCAGTCCTGATCAGTACGTACCCTGGAGGGTTCCTGTTGTCTGAAGGATCTGGCTTGGACATTCCTGCTACATCCAGATAGTACTGGTATTTGGGCTGATAAGATGGAACTAATGACCTCACATTGTGAAGAATTGACATGCAGAATAGGTCCGTTTATCAATTATAAATGACACTTAACCAAACTCAAAATTTTAAGTTTCCTCGGATTATTTTGTCTTGCGAGGAGCAGGAATCATTCTTTGCATGTTTTCGTGGTTTTTGACCATTTTAAAAAAAACTTTCAGATTTCAACAGATTTCTGCAAAGCTTTGCATATTGAAGTGTGAAATAGATTGTCACAATCTAAACAGATACTTGTCCTCTTAGGCAAGTCCAGAGGAGAAAAAGAACCTACACACCTGCTATGAATGCCTGATGAATACATAAAAAAAGGGGCACGTAATCCTTTCATCTCCTGTAGATCAGTTGAACACATTGTCTGCATTAATTCTAATACAGGCTGCGGTCTGACTCCAGGTGCGGCACCAGAGAACAATGAACCATGAGAATTTGGAGGATCTGCAGACTTGTTTGGGGTCGACCCCTTCAATGGGTGATCAAAGGAAGCCGTCCGTGGCTGCAGGTGAGGCTTTAATGGATTAGCATACCTGAACGGTATCTACCAACCCATCTCCGAACTCTTCACTGGGTCAAGATGAATGTCATTCTTTGTAATGTTGGCTGTCTAATATGACCCTTTGCTTTTAAGTTAAACCTACCAGCATAAGGGCCTGTGGAAACATTAAACGGCAGGGCTTACGCACATGTTCAGAAATATATAATCTAATGATATTTAGTGATGATCTACAGTTGACAGGTATTCTAACTTCATATTCATCAACAAAACCAAGCACATAAAGACACATACAGGAGTTTAATTAGGATCTTGAAAAAGAACAAAAGGTTCAGAGTTACATTTCCCTTTTGGTAATTGAGTTAGGTGTCAAATAACATACAACTTCCGTCCTAGTTATCAGGTGTCAACATGGCAAGTGGTAAAAGGGTTAAGGTTGATCTACCTAACCAGCAGTGAACATTGTGATGATAACAGGTGGTTCTGAACATCCCTTCTCTAACAGGTCTCCACACTCATCCTTGTAACTGTTCATAGAACAAGGACTATCTACAAGACATCTTTACCCTATGGAATAGCTTGAAACAAGCTTGACAGTAATAAGTTAAAATAAAAGAGTTCTGACCTATCTAACCAGCAATGAACAATGCGATGCGTACAGGTGGTTCTAAATATCCCTTCTCTAACAGGTCTCCACAAATATCCTTGTAATTGTTTACTCTACATCAGAACAACGTTAAAGAAATCATTACCACATGAAATGGCTTGAAATGAGCTTAACAGTAACAAGTAGAAATAGGAGTTATTGATTAAGACATACCCTAGGTAAAGGAACTAGGTCATCACATGCCCTTCCTGCCTGTCTTCAAATGCCTTAATCCAGGATAATCCCTTATAATCCCTCTTTAGTCCTTGTGAAATGTCCCTGAGGCCACGCCCCTCCCCTGAATGAATGAAGATGAGGCAGGAGGCTCATCAATCATGTCAGTCACCTTCCCTTGACAATGCAACCCTTTCATCTGGAGAGATCTTCAGCACCCAAACACAACAGTGGCTGGGATATGAGGCTGTGTTGTGTCAACTGGCTACTCAAAATGCCTGCCTGCATACCTTCCTAAGGTGTTGTGTACAAGCCCAGCCTCTACAGTCAAACTACTTCAGCACACCAAGGAGGTAGAGATACCGATCATCCTGAAAGTAGCTGCTTGTAATGCAGTTGTATAGATACTACATGTATCTATATTACACATTGTATGGAATATCTTATTAAATCTTCAGAAAGATATCAATTTCTTGTCACACTGGCTGCTTTTAAAAACTACCTATTAAAGTCTCAAAAAGAAAATAATTCAAAGATGCAAATATTAAACATGTTTTAGGCTTGTAGATCTTCATTCGTGTACAATTTTCCTCAGTCAGACTTCTGCTTACCTACCTAAAAGAAAAGGCCTGGGAGCAACATATTCTTTAAATCCCTTGTATTTCCCCCTGTAGCATATATCTTCCTCATATCATTGTTTACTCATATGTCACCCACCTGTATGTACCTCAACTTCACATTTTACCCTTCAGATATTCATACACATGAAGGAACGTCCTCTGAGTGACCCCTATAATGACATTTTACTGCCTTTCCCTAACCAGGAGGAGTGACACTGTGTGTATCTACTTCCTTATGTATGACACAGGAACTCACTTATCCCACATAAGGCCAGGTAATCCTCCTTTATCCAGCCTGATCCTCACTATAAATCCCCAAGGCCATTTTGCTATCCAAGTAAGGTCAGAGGGTTATGCAGGAGCATCCATCATGCAATGGAAGACACTATAACCAATCAGGGAATAGGGCACATACATTTGTATGCTATAGGGTAAAGATATTTGTGGGTACATACTACTTCAATATGAGATGTTTGATTTTTCACTAAATAGAACTTTTAGGCTTATGAAAGATTAAGCATTCACAGTCAGCATTAAGTATAACGCTAGTTCATGGGGTAACCTTTATCCATTATATTTCACACCAGGGTATTTCGGAATATCAAGTCGACAGACGGTGCTCTCAAACTGCGTTATATTGAGGAAAAAAATGCCATTTTTAAACCACCGTCCTTTGACTTGATATCCTGCCTTTAGGTACAATGGATATATGTTACCCAGGGAATAAAGGTGAACTAGCAAGACTTATGGAGAAGTAAGTGAAAATCAATTGAGTCTATATCAATCATGCAGGACTCACTGACTAAGTGCTAGCCATATCCGCGAGGCTGTTAAACTTACCATTACACTTCCTTATTACCATGGTAAATTGGCAATGGTGAAATGGTGTTGACCTAATACAAACTAGTACATAAACATGTGAAAAGTTATTACAAATTACTGTTGATAAATTCCTATAAAAAAACAAGACAAGCTATGACAACCTTCTAAAAGCAGTCATCCTACATATGTATGTGACGTCTGTCAAACATCAAGCGACCAACAGAGTTGAAGCTCCATCATGCAGTCCTGTTGTGAACTGCAGCTCCAGAGGCTACCTTGGTTACTAGTGTGCAAGCAAGGCATCCCGTTTGGCGGCATGATAGACAAGCAAATGCCATCAGCACAGCCTAACAATTGCCCAGATGCTTAGAGCCCAAGCTCCTTCAGCACCAGCCCAGCCTACTTATCAAACTTTGGATAACTCTCAGTTTATGACAACAAATCTTCCCACTAACACTATCAGGAAAACTCTTGTTCTGGACACCTGTTTTCTCCAAGAAACGGGTTGGTCGCCCAAGGCTAACTTTGAAGAAGCTTATTGAGTTAGAAACCAGACTGGACGGTCCGGAAATTCTCACAGCTACAGTATGTATGCAAGACTGTACTGGAAGTCATACTTCACCTGCTGTACCTCGTAGAGGACGACAAATGATGATGATGATGATGAACCCTATCTGTTAGAACAATGCTCAGTAATCTACCAGTGACACTGAAGGGGATAATGGTTACCTAAAAGCCGAACAGATAGTCACTGTTTGCCAATGGAACAACCAGTTTGCTAGACCAATTTGAAAGCCTGCACAAAATGTGGCTGTTCCATTTGACACTGACATTTCAATCAGAGTAGGCCTGGCAGTACAATAACTTGAGTAATGTATCAACTACGTCTAAGTTACCGGTATGACGTACGTAAAGGGACTAAAACATAATAAAAACTTGACAGGCACATTCCAAATCTATAGAACTGCCTTTATTTACAGTGACTGTGATTGGCAAAGTAACCTAAATCTTTCTAAAGGCTGCTAGATTAAAATCGCAAAAATCAAAATAATATTGACCCGAAACCTGCGCGTGTATCATTTTTTCTTCACTGGGCAATCTTTGTCCGGAGCTTATCCCACTTTTCTCCACCAAATTACCTCGGCCTTGTTAATTACTGGATATACAAACATCTCGAGATAAAACCCGTCATTACAATCAGTTAGAGGAATAGATCACCTCTAATTAATCCCCTCCAGAAGCCAGGGAAAACTTAAGACCATGAAAGTAAAGGAATGCGCAAAAACACCTGGTTGTTGTTGGATTCGCATACTAAAGTACAAACAGACCAGACATTATCACTCATCACATCATTACAAATTGACCAATACTTCGGCTGGTTGGTCACAGACATTGTATCAACGGAAATACTTAATACTAGGGCTACACCTCAAAAGGACGGGGAGAGGAGTGAAACAGGTAGCAACGCAATCAGCGACATATTTGCACCAAGACAGCAAATCACTTTATTGTGTAAAGCTGTAAAAAGTGGTCCTTGTGTAACCAAGGTCAGCGATCAATAATCATTATTACCCACCAATCTTCCAACCGTGACGATTTTCACTTCTTTCAGTCCTGGCCGTAAAACTAGGCAAGACTTCAGGGTTTTTCCCACACTGATAATGGTATTTAGACTTAGAGCACACCTGTATGGATACAAACGTTAGGCCGCACCATGCCTACAGTATGTCTGCACTGAAATACATCAACAATCATCACAGGCTAAAGTATGACCTCACTGGTACCAATTAGGCTATGTGCTACACACTAGCAACCATCCAGTGATAACATTTAAGTAACAGAAATTATGACCGACATAAGATTACATAGACTGCATAAAAAATGCACGCCGGCAATGTATTAACAGACATCAATATCCATAAAAGCCGACATCAGTATATTTCCCGATTCCAAATGTCATTGCATAGGAAACTCTCTCTTAACACAACCCGTGGTGATATTGCAAAGTGGATGAATGTATTTTTCATATCCATACGCCCCAAGACCCTTTAGTGCATCAAAGCGCTTTCTATCAACCACAGGGAAAGAGTTGGATAAAAGTGACATGCCTCATCCATAACTACTATCAACGCTGGCATAGATCCACGCCAGGGGGATTTGATAAAAGCAATACAGACAAGCAGGGAAGAATCAGACCCAGCTTGTTCTACTCACCACAGCAGCTACACATCTCCTACCTGATACTGACCTTTCTGTCCCACTGGCCTGCCATCTTGCCCACACTCTTTTTTTTGCTAGATGAACAGTAAATCCACACCAGGAGAGTCTGGGTAATCTGTAAATGCACTGGTTCTTCCCATTACTGTCAGGGAAGCTGAATGTTAGTAGGACTAAAGCCAGATGAGGCTTACCAGCAGATCTCATGGGGGCTGGAGGGTGTGTGGATTTATGACAGGTACGAGCCCTTGCGGAGACTGTACTGTGTCCCTTTTGGGAGCAATTTTATTGGGTGTGGTGAAAGGAGGATATAACTACACTGTCAGCAGCTGTCATCTTTACACAATCCCGAGTAAAATGCAGACAGGGAGAACATAAATCATGGGAAGCCAAGAGAGCCAGATGCAATAATCTTCCAGCTAACTCAACCTCAGGTCCTTATGGTATCAACCATCAAATATACATCAACAATGATTGACTGGTAGTAACAAATCACAAGCTACATGTACAGGTAGCTCCGCAAAGAACAACAGTTCTTTAAAGAACAACAGTGTTCTTTGCTCTGATTGTCCAGTCTGATTCTATCTCTCTAAACACCGAAAGACAGAAATACACATTTTACATTAAAATCTCCAAATGTTCAGTTCATGTTTTTACCTGTCACACAACATACGTGCTAGACTGAAAATGTCAAGCCAATTGTCAATTAGACACAAAATTCTCAATAAAACAACCTCTTACCAGACTCTGACTTGCTCAGTCTTGGCAGAAAGGGGCCTGAGCCGCTGCACTGCGCCCATTTATACACTTTATCTGAACAATCCGCCAATATCTTTGTTACCAGATTGCTCCCAGGCATCAGGCGCTAAACAACAAATATTTCTCCATAACCTATCGAGTGAGTCAACACCTCTGGGAAACACGGGCGACAAACATGTCTGACTCTCCAGGCACAGCCACCGCCAAATTCCTTCACCGGGTGTCCGACGTCAAGGTGGATCCCTGGTCACCACGGCAACCCGCGCCGACCAACATCTTCCAATATTTTGCTATCCCAATGAGCAAATTTCTGACAAGCAATCTCGGATAAGTGCGCAACTTTAAACAGTTTTATCACCGGCTGACAAGGAGGGGGGATTGAAGCCCTGATATTTCGGGGGGCACAAACAGACCTCGGATATCTCCCCACTTTGTCAGCTGTGACGTTCTTCCACCCTTCAGCTATCACTGGGATAAGGGGACCTCATTACTTCTTTGACTCCACGGAAGCTTAAGTAACATTGTCTCTTTGGAGGGGCCGATTCTTCAGTAGTTGGGCAACTGACATGTCCCCGGTAATGCCCCAAATCCCTCCCTTCAACATGCTGAGATACGGGGGCAGCCCGCCGAGATACGCCAGCATTTATCCAGATATGGGATTAGAACCTCTGCCATTAAGTAGCCCCGCCGCCGGATAACATTGTCCTCCATGTAGCTCAATTTTTCTGTAGTGCAGCAACTATCCTGTACCCCCGTGGAACAACAAATCCCCCTCTCAATACAGCCCCGGATTATGATGATCAATCTTAGCCAGCTGATTACGAGTTAAGTCCAGGTCTAATCTTCTTTTAACAAGGAAGGGTGCCTATTCTGTGTCATGATTTTACTTTTCTGCAGAGATCTTTTCAAAGAAGCAATTTCTCTAAACTTATGACTCTACCATGATTAAAGTTTCAAGGTAGGACAAAGAACAATGAGATCTATTTCATCCACAATGACACCAACATTTCCCCATTTATAATAGAATTTCTTTCAGTACCATTTAACTTAAGCTCTATTTGAACAATACCCTGCTTTCAAACGTAAGTTTCCAGCCAGAATGAAACTTACAGAAGTCCCTGTGTTTGACAAGGATTAACCTACTCTTAGACCTGTCTGGCTTTATTCCTTTTAAAACTGTAACCTCTCTCTTAACTGTTTTGAACGATAACTATATCTATCGTTATCAACACACAGGATGCAAGCTTGGTTACTGTATCTTTACCAAGTGGGCGTCTTTTGGTGAGTTTTTCTTCACCATGGATATGCCAATGTTCACAGAGGGCTGTATAACATCATTCTAAATTCTCAGACGCCTAGTTCTTTTCCAAGTTGTGGAGGCATTTCACTTTGAATTTGGGCTTAAGCTGGAGCCATGCGTGACGCCCCGTGACGCTACTGAGTCAACGAGAATTAAGCCTTCTTCTTTGCTTCCTAGCTCTGGAAGAATGTTAAGTGTCTAGTTGGAAAAAATAGTTCTAAATGAGATTGTTTGCCCTAAACTCTGCAAACGTTCCCCACAATGCATCGCCACACGAGGGGGATGTCCACGCGACCGTGGTCCAGAAGAGGAATGTTGTCTTCCTGATTGATCGAAAAGTTCCAACTTGTGTCGAGTTTGGCTGGGTAAACGCGATTTTCTCCAAACTCCCAACAAACGGGGCAAATGTTTTTGCGTTCGTTTCCTGTCAGAGGTGTTTGCTGCCGTGACCTATGGCGTGAAAAATGTGGTTTGTTGTGACTCTTTGCAAATCCGGGATTCACTTTGTCGTGTTTGGCAAAGTTTGACGGTTTAAAATTCAATTAGAAACTAGAGTTCAACGAACACATACCTTTGCCAAATAAACCAGGTTTGTTATGTAGAATGATGTCTGTAGACATAAATGTGTTACTCATTACATTTTATTTTATATGCCTGGAGTTGGTTCATAACATTTTGCCATTGCTTATGCAAATTAGATCCCTATGCAGATTAGATTTACATAATAATATTAAATTGTATCAAGCATCATTTGCATAATAAATGTGTATTGATATTTCCTTCTTTCTTAGCTAAAAATGTGACAAGGTTCCAGTTCGGAGTTTTTTTTAGGATTTGGGGCCGATTTGACTGTCTCTGAGAAAAGCACTAGCGCTTCTCAAAACATCGTTTTTCGGATAATTCAATGTTTCCGATGGAAAAGGGTGTGTTGTCGCTGACCGACAGACTCATTTGACATTTTCTGTAGAAATGTTATTTTTGGTAAAAACCATCAAAAATATATGCTTTTCATAAAAAAATTGCTAATTTGGGGCCATTTTTTACAGACCGCTACACGGAAAAAATGAATTTTCCTGGGATAATGACTGATATGGCAATGAAGGTCAAGACTTCTTCTGTATACTGAGTAAAAAGGAAAAAAAGTTATCCGATACGTTTTCCGCGAGCTCCGATGGCGCTAAAACACCCAAAACGCACATAGAACGCATGATCTGGGTAATCAGGCGACGAAACGCTTTACCGCTATCGCGCGCACTAATACCAGGAAGTGTTCGCCGCACGATCAAATCTCCGACACCAAAAAACGCTACGAACAACAAGCATTTGGAGAAGTATAAAAGATTATAGACTTCTAAAGCGATAGCCGAAAAATCTAGAGCCAAAACTATGGAGACAACCTCTGATTTGCGTCTTATTCTTAGGGACTATTTAGATATCTGGACACTTGAAATTCCGAACCGGACCCACAAGTTTGAAAGTCCTATAAGGAATGCAGTGGATTTACAAACTTTTCTCATTAATTATGCAAATTAGCAGTCGATTTGCATAATTATAATTCCATCATGTAAGTCTTCCCTTTGGCTATCTACATACCAAAAACCATGACGATCCGTCAACACGTTTATACTTTCTCATTAATTATGCAAATGAGGCCGTCATTTGCATTATTAATATGCATTGATATTTCTCTCTCCCTCATCTATATATGTGACAAGTTTGAAAGTCCTATCGTGAAATGCAGTGGATTTATAAACTTTCCTCATTAATTATGCAAATTAGTTGCTGATTTGCATAATTGGTATTTCATTGTGTACATTGTTACTTGGGCTATCTACATACCAAAAACCATGACGATCCATCAACACGTTCTCGAGTTATTCTCGTCCAAAGTTTGAAAGGAAATCGGCGACTGCAGTTCCAAACAAGCCGCTAGGGGGTCCAAACTTAAAGCACTTACTCTCTGCACCAAGGGCTATCTACCACTCAAAAATCATAACCACAGCAGGTCCAGAACACGAGATAAAAAAAATTGAGGTTTTGCTGCAGTACCTTAGCAAGCCGCTAGGGGGCCCATTATCGAACTTGACCTTCGTTTTCCTGACCCCTACCCACCTACCAAATATTATTGGGATCCATAAAAGGCTTCTCGAGTTATACTGTTAACAGACAGACAGACAGACAGACAGACAGACACACAGACTCACAAGCCTAAAACATAACCTTAGCCATTCTGGCAAAGGTAACAACAGGTTGCCAGTCCTGCATTCAATGCGTTCTCAAGAGACTACAAGGGGTAGATACAGAAGGTACATAACAGTGAAAAAGGACCAGTAGCCAATTCCTCTTTGGTGCAACTGAACTTAAAAGCGCAACACAAAAAAACATTCTTTCATACACCGCAAGCAAAATACATGCATATTTCTCCAAAAGCAAAGTTGTTCCTTTGTTCTCCGCGAACATCCTGGCTATGAAAATTATTCTGGGTTGTTATAAAATCTTTTTTTTTCATATTGTAGTTGTCTATTTTCAAAGACGGAGTGTTGAGATTTTTTTCCTCAACAGGTTTAGATTAAGACCCACAAAGTGATGCTAGAGAGAATCAAACACTTCCAAATAAAACATAATACCTGACAAATGACTGAAATAAATTGCTTGGCAATAATCCATAGCTATAAAATCAATCCATAAACTCATTGTTTATGTACGTGCATTGCTGTTTAATCTACAAAAGATCAAATGTTCAGGATGTATTCATGTTGATGAATAGTGTATCATTATTTGTCATTAAACATTACACCGTTTATTGTGGAAAGACTAAAAATCTTGTCGAAAATTGTTTCTTTGCTATTCACCACCAAAGTGCCAGGAAGGTTCAAATGGCCCAGCACAAAGGACACAGGGAAAACAGTCTACTCAGTCATACTGTCCTAAGTACCTCGTTACCTACAATTAAGACCTTAAATGCATTCTAATTGCCCAAAGTTTGGTCAATTTGGAACAAAATGTTTCTAGAAGGCTTAGAATTTCAAGTGTGTTTGGTAACAAATGGCATTCAACTATACCCCGCTAATCCCCAAATGGCGGACAACCGAATTATGTCAACCAACGCTTTAAACCAGCACTTTTTCTCATAGTAGAATTCCAAATTCACTGGTCACAATACAATGTGGTGAACCTACATGTAGCTTTGGAGAAAGTTTGCAATACAGACCAGTTAAGAAGCTTGCCTACTAACATGCTTGGTTTCACTTGAAAGGCTAAGGTAAAAACAATCTATATGAAAATCAAATAGAAGAATCTTAATATGTAATTTTCACTTTATGAAAGGGGTGAATTAGATGGCATTAAAATTATCGAAAACGTCACCAAAATGAGGAAATCTTAACATATTTTTACACACAAAGATATGTTTCAGTGTTTTCAAAATACAAACGAGGCGTCATGTGTAGTTCTCCGAGTCCGTTAAGTTTTTCAGAACTGCTTATCAATAATAACCGTACTTTCTAGCACATACAGCTCTCAACATGTCAGTAATGAAATCAAACGATACACTTGTTATGAAGTATGCAGACTATAATTGAGATGGATGGGTGGTGAGGAGGGGTGGGGCAGATAAACCTACCCTGTCTGTTATCAGTGGAGACAACATGGATAAGATATGGTGCAGGAAGGACACAGGCAAACAGTACTTGGGAAGTCACCTTAGAATGGCACCATGAAACACTTACTGCGTCTCTCATCATCTCATTTTTAAAAGTTATAAAACCAGGGCTGTTATCATGTTATCAATATTTGTTGTTAAACCTGTCGTTTTCTACTTGCAAAAATACATTCTCATCAATTTTATGTCTTGAAGTTCAGATTTCTTTGACAGACGGGGTAATACTTTCTGCCCAAACAAGCAAATTTCAGTCCCAAGAGAGCGGGACTGGTCCTGGAGACAAACCAATTAAAAACACTAAAAATCTACCTTCATGTGTAACTACAAGAACTACACAAAGAGCTTGTGGTAGAGAATGACATAACTGCTAGCCATTCATGACAATAAAAAAGGAAGTTGCTGCAAAGGAATGAGTGAAACCTAGCGATAGGCCGCGCGCTGTAACCCGGGAAAGGTGGCCGTTCTCAGTCTTATCGCCTCCATCCATTATACTGCGGCAGGTTTATCTGACTCGCCAATTAATCAATAAACACAGAAAGGGCAAAGAATAGCCATTCAACCAGTTTACTGCCACTATCTGAAGTAAATCAAATTTGGTTTATGGACAAAGAAACGTGCAACTGACCCCCTACTGAGAGGCAGTTAGGAGATATGGCGCAGGACGGTGGTTAAGCAGGGCCGACACGTTGCGCCTCCCGGGTTACTTGAAGAAAGATTCGCATTTTTTAAAGCCATTAACACGATGGTTATCACTACATTAAATCTGGCTTAGCTCGGAGAAAGACGGGGGCTCAGCGCCCCCTGGACGGATCAATTCCATGGCTCCACTGCGCAAACATAACTCTGTACAAAACCGTTTCTTTCTTTTTTCCGTTTCAAAAGACGTAGCATCCAGACGAGATTTGACGTCGCCACCCTCACTCCATCAAACGTACTCTAGTCAACATGCCATTTCCTAAATGGACCCCCAGGGAGGTAATCTTGTCGGAGAAATTGCTGGGAAATCTAGCAGCCCAAATATCTCACTGTGGGGATTACAATGTTAGCAAGAAAACTAGTGGCTTGGCCATTATCACTACCATCAAGAGGCAATTTGTAACGGTAGCTTAGAAATTTGTGTCCCTCCACACTAAGCTTGTGTTTTATTCACGATTATACATCCTAGACATATCAGACCTTGCAATAACTGACATAGACCATCCCGATCCCATATTACCTGATTGCTAACTACTTCAAAATGCACTCTGTAAGGATTACGCTCCATCTTACAGAGAAAACTTCCTAGTACACTAAATAGAGATATCAAGAAATATGGGCTTAATGTTATCACAATCTACATGTGCATGTGGAAAGTTCCCATGCACAGTTCAACAACAAGAATACATGAACCTTACAAATGACACTATGCCTTCACAATTTCCACTAAAACAGTTTATTTCCATTCCTTAAGTTTACATCTTAATTCTATACATCTATAACTCCATGTCTATATGACAATCAATTGTTACAAAGGCAGAGAGAAGAGCATAACTTACCAGAGCACCGGAACAGTATCCCTCCGAAGACTAACAACTCTTTGACAATCAGCTGGCAACCGGGGGCCAATACCGGTCCCACCTTGTTCACCGCCTAGATACTGGTCATTACCCTGTAATTCTAAGCACCTGTCACTTGATTAATGAAGGGTCGTTCGCAGGGGGGAACAAGCTAATTACCTCGTTACTCGCCAACGCTGGAGAGGGCTAGAGTCCCATGACTCCTTTACACATTGTAAACTTGACCCATCAGACTCAGCTGTTAACGTCTCTTTGTGCAAATCGTTCACAATTAGGAAAAGGAGTTCTTTGCTTGTCATAACTCTAACCCTGGTGTGTACACAGCGGTACTTGCGTATGGTTTTATGGCTCTGTTATCAGATCAAAACGAGCGATGGAAGTCATGGTGAGTGCAACAACAACAACCTACCTGCCGGTACCTGGTCTTGCGAGCAAAGCTTGTTTAGAGCAATGCTACAGCTTCTGCTTGGTTTTTGGTTTGGTTTCTATAATCTAGCAGCTAGGAGCCTGTTATGACAGGCCTTAGTCTGTTATTTATGTTGCAGGTGAAATCAATATAACATATCCGATAATCGGTATTTCTCACGGTATAGCTGACAAGGCTTGTTGTCAGCTTCTCCCTTTTTTATTGCAAGGAAAATTTTTAAACTTTTCAATGTTGGCATATTGCTTCAAATGTAAACTGGGATGAGATAGGATGGACCATGTAAACAGATGTCTATTGTCTAAATAACACATAAAACTTAAGTTTTCAGGAATTTTATTTCACAGTACTAAGGGAGAAAATGGTATGTTGGTGGTGGTTTTAAGTTCATGATTGCAATGATGGCATAGGTTGGAAAGACAGAGCATGAATTTTCAGGGTGGTTTAAAGTTTGCAATAAAGTGGTCATTTACAGTATTTCAATTAGTCGCCTATGATTTGCAATGAGTCAAACAGGTGTTCAAATGACTGAGAAGCATCCCTAACGACTAAATGTATGCCCCTGTCCAACCATGCATTAAATCATTGGCATAACGCAGCATAACTCGTTGTGAAACATGTATACATCTGGTACATTACAATATCTGGACACCACTAAATATAGCATGCCATGACAACTATACCTGTACATGATTGTGAAAGAATCAGTTCTAGCAAAAGATTGAGTCTAAATCAATGATTTCATACTTCAGAGACACAGTCGTAGGTGCACAGTCATACTAAAGTTACCATTTAACATATCAATCTGGAGACTGGACATTTTGAACTACCACCAGAAATCAGTATATGTTACAACTTTCATCAAAGTTACACTCGAACAAGCAGTTCCTAGCACTGTCACATGTGGACAGCCCTAATCAAGAGCACAAGTTCTTACCTGAGATCGAACACAGGGCGCTGTCCTCACCACAGTCCACTATACACAACCTGTCTCATACACCATACCACAGATCCCATAGCAGGGGGTTTAGTCAAAGGAGGTCAAAGGCTAATGGTGGCAGTGAGGCAGTAAAAGCCCATTATGTATCAACTTGGGACACAGTAATCCCCGCCAATGCTACATATTCCTTACAGCGGCACAAGGAGGTGCATTTATTACATTCGTAAAACGGGTAAATGCGATGCTACTGTATTGTGCGATATGACTCATGAGGAACAGTAGTAAATCATAGACTTAGCTGGACATGTTGATGTGGTTTCACATTTACACATCAGTTGCTTCCAAATCCTATGAAAGTCAAGGCCAACCAAATGAGCAACTACCACACATATTTCTGAACGTTTCCCAGTGGTCCGACAAATGAAAGCCCCGCAGACACAAAAGCCACCTGCAAAAACGGAAGGACTTGCCACCTCCCGCTAGACACCAGCTCCCACAGATCATCGCTAGATCCCACCCTAATGGATCTCAGGGTCAGGGTGCTCACAGGGCTTACCTACACCAACAGTCAACTCAAGCTGACATTCCACAATATAGACGTCTACAGGAACCATTTATATTTCATGCATTCAGCTCCAAAGGACACAAACTTTTGACCTGTTTCTCTACATGAAAATACACAGTCATTATTATAAACATTGCCTGCAAGAAATGTTTATTTGAGAGTGTTGGAAAAAAGGACTTAGCAAGAAAGATAGCAGTGTAGTTGTGGAAAGTGTATGCAATTCTACACTCTACAATATAGAGACATCTAACTTAACCATTAATTTCCTGTAGTCATATATCTCCTAATTTTAAAACAATGCAGCTTGCTACCAATTGGAATGACAAAATATAAAAGAGGAAATGTTTGCAATGGTTTTGTGTTTGTATTCTTCACACGGTGACTTCTCGACTGAAAAATTAAAACTACTATGAACATTTCCCCTTTTAGCTTTACAATAAAGTCCAGCATGGCAATTTCAATCCCATATGTAAAAACACAGAGAAAATTCAATTTTCTCCCAGAAATTAAAACATTGTGAACACTTCCCCTTTGAGTTTAACAGTACATTGTCCAACTGCAGATTTCAAGAACAATAGAGGACACACGCAAAAAGGTGTTCTCAAGGTCTGAATCTGAGAAAGACAGTAGGTACATTATTTTTTCACTGTAATTTGTAACTTCTGAGAATACAATGACACAAACACAACTTTCTAATTTCTATTGCTATAAAACTGCATCTCAATCTGCCTGTTGCTAAAATTCCTGACTCCACAGTCAGTCTGTATCAGAACCAGGGGATTTGATACAAACCAGACAAAACCACTAAGCATTGAACCACATCACTCCTCACCCTGATTGATACTGACTGTGTACAGTGTATAAAATAAAGGAGCTGGAAACCTTCAAAAAAGTTCAATACTCACGACGGATTATGCAAGGTAAGGCAATTGCTCTTCAAACATTAGCCAGGTGAAAATGAAAGTTTTCTGACAAAGTGACATGAGGTGTCATTCAGTAGACACTATAGATTTTCTAAAATTTCTTTTTATGTTATAACATGGCATCTGTATTATCGTGTATCAAATAGAACTTTTGGGTCAAACAGTGTACTTGTAATTAAACAAAGGGCTTAAAATGACAAACAAACTACTAAACAGGTGTCAGAACTTTGATGATTCTTTCCCCATTACATACTCACTGCCCCCCTCCCCACTGCCAAACATGGAGCCCATCACGTCCCCCCATCTGTCCTGTAACTAGGGAAACACTTCCACCGCTGATAACCTTGCCACATGCGCCTCGACACAAAGGCTGCCGAAACCCCGTAACCAGGGGCAACCGTCCGATAAGTTAATCGAACACGAGCATTGTGTAGGACGAAAGGCAATTATAACGATTACCTGGGACAAATGTTTGGTGTACTGCTGGGTTGTCTGGAGATTATCATATACTTTGGATGGCTGGTCTACAGGGGTGCCTAAGCATTTGCACGAACCCTATGAAATTCGTACGAATATTATGTGATACACACGAATCACTATGCGAAAACGCACGAATATTATGAAATTCGCACGAATCACTATGCGAAATCGTACGAATTTTATGAAATTCGCACGAATCACTATGTGACACACACGAGCCTTATGTGATTTGCACGATCCTTATGCAAAAACGACGGCCGGGAGGAGGCATGATTTTGAGCGTTTCTACCCGAGATATTTATATTTCAAGGCATGGAATGGACATTTACCGTCGCAAAGATGTATTTGATAGCCGGTGAGCTACTGTTTAGCTTCATTTCGGCGTGTTACATCGTATTTTCAGTCGCCGAAGCGGCGAAGCCGCCATCTTGAAAATCCCGCTCCGTTTGTCACGTGACCCCGCCAGTGGTTGCGCAATTTCGCATAAGGATCGTGCAAATCACATAAGGCTCGTGTGTGTCACATAGTGATTCGTGCGAATTTCATAAAATTCGTACGATTTCGCATAGTGATTCGTGCGAATTTCATAAAATTCGTGCGTTTTCGCATAGTGATTCGTGTGTATCACATAATATTCGTACGAATTTCATAGGGATCGTGCAAATGCTTAGGCACCCCTGGTCTACCTGATGACAAATAAAGAACCCATATCCGTGGCACATCCAAAGTATCTCTGTGTTGTCCATCATACAAATCGTCGATTATATTGCTTCATAACATTTAACTCGCTTTTTAAATGAACTGGGCTACAATGTAATATCCAAAAATGATACGGTACTTGTATCCAAACACCCGTGGAAGAGCCTAGAAGAACAGAAATGTACTAGAGGCTATACCTAGGTTCAAGAAATTTATGACTGGGTCACAAGTTGCTTAGAGATTAAAAACGCACTTTTATCCACATAGAAATCTGGGGAGTCTGTATCCTGGCAGCCATCTTTGTTGAGTACATCTATTCCTTAGGTACATAACACTTCCAATGGAAACATGGGTATGGTCCGTACAGGGGAGGGTGGCTGCCAGGTTAACAAGCCTGCTTCTGGCATCTCTAATTAACTACACTGTATACAGGTACATCTTTATAGCCAATAAATTAACCAGCAGCAAGCGTGGAACTAGTCATCACATTTGCTGCAACTGTCAGTCTAAATGCATGAAACCAATCGTTATTAGACTTGGGTCTGCACAGAAAAAATACATCGTGCAGGAAGAGGTCTTGTTTTAACAGTAAGAGCTATTTGTGGTTTATAAGGGCTGTTTTTTAATGGTTGAAGGGTATTGGAAAGAGTACACATATCAAAGAAGATGGTATGAGGTGATAATGTGACATAAGTTACATGAGCATTTGTAATATTTCATGATGTTTCAGAAATGTCAAACAGCTGTTTAACCCTACTTTTTACATTATGTAAAACTTCACTTGTTATCATACCTTTATGTTCAACATCATAGGTGTAAGGAATTTCACTTTCCCACTGCAGGAACTATGCACAATATTGATCCTGAACACCATACATCCCACCCACTAACCGCCACCCCACGCTAACCTTACAGCACACTATTGACAAAATAGAGAACAAAGTAGACAGCTTCAAAATGACCTTTGACCTCATGACATCATCTTTACTCCTAATTCACCTTCTTTGAAGGTATTAAGAGATCCTGAAGGCCACCAGTCGCCCTAACAATTGTTTGCGGCAACTACAAACACTTTCCACAACTACACTGCTATCTTTCTTGCGGAGTCCTTTTCTCAAACACTCCTGAACGAACATTTATTGCAGACAATGGTAGAATAATGACTGTGTATTTTCATGTAGAGAAACAGGTCGAAAGTTTGTGTTTTATCCAGATGAATGCAGAACCCCTCCCTCAAAGCAGCAGCACACTGTAACCCAAACCCCGCCACTTGTTTTACCAACAACAAGGTCGAAACCCCCAACATGTCTGTTCCCTAAGCACCAACTGTGCTAAATAAACTATGTAATTCCACACCACTGGCCACACAATGGCACTACTACAACTGCCCATAGCAGGTATGGCCCCACAAGGTCGGTAAACGGCCACTTAACTAATGGTCGGACAGACTCGAGTATAAAAGCTCCTACATAACCACAAATGTCACAACTTGATATCAAACAGGTAACACCAACCTTATGGGAAGTCACAACACTGTGCTTAGCAGTCAACACAAGATGCACTCAGCCACAGAAATGCCTTTCAATCATGCAAATAAGGTTCCCAACTTAATTTGCGAGCAGCTAAAAGAATCTCGGACGACTTGGGCTCATCACTGACAACGCTGACAAAGGTTTGAAGGAAAGGAAAACATACGCTGTGGCGTAGACAATGGTCGCGTTTCTGCCTGCTCCGCTCTCTCCGTACGGCCGGACTGCCCCGCTCAAGTGTACACAGATAATGCTTTGTCGTCGGTGCCTGAAGAGGGGTTAGCCTTTCCTACACAGCCAATACGGCACTCTATCACAGCCACCCGCAACAATAGCTGTTATTCTAGCTGCTTTATGCCCCGGTGCGCAACAAACAAGGTCTAAAAGCCGTGGCAAGTGCTTGAAGTGTGTGCATACAATTCTCTCTTCCGCTACCAGGTGTGGTAATACAGTGTCAGTTACAATTCTCGCCGAGGAGCAGAACACCAATGGTAAGAGACGCTGCAGCTAAAACGATTACAGATGTGGGCATACCTGCTTGAAACTGATACACAAAGATCAATAGCTACTATTTACAAAGTCTTCCCTATCAAAAGATCGGGCACACCTGTTTAACAACAAGAAATCGGAAGGAACAAAAGTACTAAGAGATGGGGTCAGGTAATTGTAGGTCATTAGTACTCAGTGCTACAAGATGTCAGGTACTTTATTGTTACTGACCAAAGTAGGCTTTCAATGTCAAGGTACTTTCAATATATGACTGTGATACTTAGACTGAGACAACAGTTACATTAGAACTAACCTTACATATCTTACATAACATCTGATATCTCAGCAAAGCTCTTAATTTTTGCCCCAGAATTCAAGCAATTATCAGTCAGTCTGTAGACAAAAAACATGAAAAATTGAATTTACCACACAAACACATGCATCTAGACATACATGGATGTACAAGTGGATATCACAAAATATATTCTTTCTACGATTCTTTCTTCTTTTTCTTCTCTTTCTTTGACTCAGAGAAAGAAGTAGTTAAGTCTACTATACCACCAGATTTACGGTTCTCTCCTTACCTTCTTTCCTAAGCAAATAGAATGATCAATGACAGGTCTTTAGACAAGACATGAAAAACAGATCCAGCAATCCTTCTCCACACCTAAGATCAAGGAAAAATAATACAAACTTAGATGACTTGAACTTGGCCTTTAATGTGGGCACCTTTTAACTGGAATAGTTCAAGGCTAATCAATACCCAAGGTGATCTCCAACAACAGGAGCGTTCCCGCGAGGCCCACATCTAGCGACAACTCAGTACGAGCCTGCAGGATTTTCCATTAGCTAGCTAATCGTCTTGGTGCGATGGGAGAGCGGGGAGATCATGCGGGCAGGCTCCGCGGATGTTCAGATTCGCAAGTTCAAATCCCAGAGTGGCATTAAGAAGACCACACTCCCCTGGCAGTCTGCGGCAGGCTATATAATACCATCTGGGCACCTTATGTACAAACAGATGTATAAAAACATTTTTTTTTTAAATAAATATCAAGGGCCTCTTCAAGAAATAAAAAAATATTATTTTCAAGACAATGATATGTTTTGCATTTGCAATGTTTTTTTTCAGTGACAAGAGAGGGAAGGAGACGGCATCTGACATAACAGAGCCAAAATTACAAAAATAGGTCAACAAATATAACTGTATTCTCAACATCTTTTTTTTCAAAGGATGTCAGGGGTCTTCTCGTCAAGACATAAACAAAAAGTTATCATTTTCAAGGCCACTAAATGTTTTGATTTGATTCTGATCTTACTAAGATTGCAACAAGACAATACAGGTGGGTCAGAGGCAGCTATTGCAGGTGTCGCCACCCAAACATTATATATAGGTACAGTCAAACCTGTCCATCCAACCAACTCTATCAACCAACCAACTCCTGTCAACCACATTAAGACAGTCCCGTCCATTTTTACATAGTAAGACCCTCTTTGAAGCAACCAACTGATATATAATGTATAAATATATGTCGTACTTGTATAACATAGGATGCTGAAACAAACATTAAAATACAATCTAAAATATCTCAATGTATAATCTACCAAACAGTTTATTTGCATTGGCTCCATTTTCTCCAGTGACAAGAAAGACGTCATCTGACGAAACGGTGCCCAAATTGCAAATATGGGTCAACAAATATCACCGTATCTCACACACATAACTCAGGGGGTAACGGAAAATGCACAGGTCAGAAAATCGACATTCAGGCCAGATGTTGATGTTTTATACATTATTCCCCGCGGGAGCAGTGTAATACATCATACATGCAGCTTTATCATGACAAACGATCTCACCCTCGCAGCTTCCACAATAAACCTGTTTTTTCTGGCATCAACTGGCCAACATGACGGATCCGGAAACTGTTGACTCTTCAAGCAAAGTTTCATTAGCATGAAACATGCACCATCACAAATCAAGCTGTATAGTAGTGTAGAAATATGTCAGTGAGTTTTGGAGCATGAATCACTGAATATGTTTTGAAGAAATAAAAACCCATATGAACATTGACTAAGCACTCTAGGTGTCCAGTAATAAAAATTATGCTGAGCATTTTTCCAGAGGGTCGAAGTATTTGTCTATGATTGCAAAAATAAACTGTTGTATTTTTTTTTTTTCTGAAACTTTGCTCTGTTCAACTCAGGGCACATTGTATAAATGAGAGTGAGACCAAAAATTCCATTATGAAAGTTGCCTGTTTGATCTGTGCTCTGCTCTCTTTTGACAAAATGTCATAAACACTCCTCATCTCAGCTAGCCTGCCTGATAAGAGCATGGAGCTCTGACAGTTCATTAATGGCTTATGTGATTAGTGCCTCAGAGTCAGACAAAGAATTGCACTGCTTAGTGTCTGAGCCTTCCATAAGCCCTTTGGCTGGAGCAGAGCTGCAGGTATGGCCGGGGCCGTCTCCAGGACTCGTTCTTCCGTCCTGGGATGGAAATTTGCTTGTTGGGACGGACAAAAATTATACCCTTTCCGTCCCAAAAATCTGAACTTCATTTTCATTGCATGAAATAGATAAAAAATTGTTTTAATATGCTGGAAATGACAGATTTAACAACTAAAATGAACATCATGAGCTCCCAAACAATGAGTGGAACAGAAAAAAATTAAAGCCGGAGACAGCCCTGGGTATATGTATGGCACAGACTAATGAGGACCACCTCTTTGAACGCTTGTACAAAACCACAGATTGTCCACAATGCAAAATTTTAGTAAAACGACATCAAAACTTGAAAACAGAAAAATAGAGTAAAAAATATCATAAACAGTGATACCACACAAGTGGAAGAAAACTATCATGTCAAATCAGTATTGCAGGAAAGGTTGTAATGTGTGACAAAGTTAGGGCTCGAAATACCACTTGCAAGACAGCGTAGGTAAAACTGAAACTTCGCAGGTATTTCTGATGTCTACCTGCACCTCAACTGCACAGGTGCATGTTCTGGGTTTATATATACATGAACTAGGTAGTATATGCACTATGAAGTATAAAGAAATAATGGTAGCAATTTTTGTTTTAGTACGATCCATACCTAATTTCTGAGTGGTGCAGGTAAAATTTGTCTGGTGCAAGTAATTAATTTCCACTGCACCAGTGTAGGTATGTAGAAATTAAGTCAAGTATTTTGAAAGTCGAATTTAGAATTTCTGACCTTGGCCTTCTTGCGACGTTTCTGCGCCTTCCCGTTCTCACCGTCTTCCATCCCCCGTCGAGCCGGCGCCTTGTCACGGTTGCGCCGGTCTACCAGCTTGTTTGGCGATTCGTTCTGTGTCACAAATGAAGAAATACATTAGCACAAAATGAAGAAATACATTAGTCTGATAAAATACTAACAGGAAAATCAGTTTTGACACATATTGTCGATTTTTCCTAAAAGTAAAGGTTTAGTACAAAAGATACTATGGGCAATGGGAAATGGTAGATGTATATGCTTAGACTATACATAATTGTGTGTGTTGTACTCGAATGACTGTCACTTTCCACATTCCCAAGAAAAAAAACACTTAGGTTTAGCTTCTTTTGAGAAGAAAAGACTTCAATCTGTGGAAGGGCCTGAAATGACTTCATACAAGAAACAGCAATTCACTCGCAAAAGGAACATCAAATAGAGAGCCCTCTGTCTCATGTGATGGTACATGATAACTCTATCTTACCTACTGTACCAGAAACCTCAATACAAATCTCAGCACACCAACACAATCCCTCAAAGATCACCCTATCACCAGTGGTGTAAAAACTGTGTAAATGTGCCTCAACAGTGAGTGCCTGACATTATATTCAACAGACCAGACCCCACGCCTCAAGCCCCCTCTAGTTTTTCCTGGGATTGGTCTGAACAAACACAGTAGCAGGTGTTTTGGGAACGAGAGTATTAAACACACTTTCCACCAGACCACAAATAGCCAGAAGGGCCGGGAAACTACGCAAAGACCGCACACTCCAGCGCAGCTCTTGCTTTGAACACGAGAAGTGCTTGAGGTCTACGACTCTTGTCGGCAGCACTACAGCCATCTAATCAAACATGAAGTACATTCAGTAAAGCCCCTTACACACTTGGGCAAGCGCATAAAGCCCTCCGTGATCTAGACAGTCCAAGATTATTACAGTAAGGGTACTTACGAAACACACTCTGCTGTGTGAGTAAACGGGCATGGTTAAGGCCTCAGCTGTAAGTTTCTCTCTGTCTGTCAGCTACAAGTTAACAACTGTAATTCCCTGACATGCATACTTCTTCGGTGCTAATCAATATGGAAAGGACATTGCTATATTTATCATTGCTACAAGATCATTAGACATCACATTAACGAGCAAATAGAACAGAAACTATTGTTCCTTTTCTTATGTAAATTTGTTTTAGTGGACTTTGATCAATACATTCTGTCACATTCATCTATATGTCACTTCTAATTTTTCAATCAATATTGACAAATGACAGTCCTCAAAACTACTTTTCAAAAGAAGCTCCTTGTCTGGATTGAACTTGTAATTCTGCCATTCTTGAATTCTGGTTCCAAAGATGTCAAGTTACATTGTAGTTCATCAAAAGTAGCTTTTAGTTTTACTATCATTTTTATGTTATCACTACCATTCCTGCCACATACAGCAATTTTAAAAGACTCACATACTACATGTATATGTAGCTGCACTGCAGCCAGGGCTCAAAAGTGATCTTCGGAACAGACGCAGAAGAAGAGTGATGGATGTCACTCAAAACGTCCAGTAGTAATTCTCCATTTTTATCCAGTTGTAGAGCTTGAATTGTACTTGAATATTGTTTACCAGGATGTCTAACCTTCATAAACGTGTACACAGGATGTCTAACCTTCATAATTGTGTACACAGTTCCAATTCTAGCAGCACAAAAGTGCATATGCACCCAACATTTCCAGCCCCGACATAGCTACAAGAGACAAACCATTTATTCCCGTATATACGAGATTCCTGCTGAACCCAATATAATAAGGGCTAGAAAACTACAGGGCAGGAATAACAGCAGTCATTTGGTTTCCCATAACATCCGTCACGGAAACGTCTTTCTGTCCCCAGGCGGAACCATCGCCACATTTTCTACGCCGCGGATTCATCTTCAGTCAGGGTCACTCAGGGGACACCGCGGCTGACACTGCCAGGTATTGTGACAGATAGTCGGATGGGACTTCTTAGTCAAGGCAAGAATACTGTGATTTAGGAGCTATCCTCAGACAGATACTGTATGTAGCATCACATAATTGAGACTTGGAATGAAGGTGTACTGCCCTCTAGCCAGAAGCTCAGTAAATACAAACTGCACAAATTAGAAACTCAGTACATACTGACAGACTTCTTAGTCAAGGCAAGAGTACTGTAAATGCATTTAAGTTTGCCGGGGATTCACTTTCGCGGTAGCGGAAAAATGGAGTGTTTGCGGTGGTTTTAAGTTCGCGGTAGCGCCATAGACTGCAGTCTCATGCTATTATGGAAAAATGTTCGCGGTGGATTTATATTCGCTGTAAAGTGATCATGCGAAAGCCAGGAACATAAAACCACCACTAACATTTCTGCATTTACAGTACTATGATTTAACAGCTATATGCTAGCATCACATCATTGAGCCTTGGAATGAAGCTGTACCCCCTCTAGCCAGAAGCTCACTAAATACAAATGGCACAAACTGGAAACTCAGTAAATACAGACAGACTTCTTAGTCAAGGCAAGAATACTGCTACCGCGAACTTAAAACCACCACAAACATTCCATTTTCCTGCCACTGAGAATTTCAATCCCCGCGCAAAGTAAAGATGCAACGTTATATTTGTAGACTCCATGATATCTTCCAACTACAATTAAAAAGCGCACAGCAAAGACCTAAAACATGGCATACTAATTTGTGCTCCAATAAGTAGACAGATCGTTGTCTTGAACCTAAAATGCGTCTGTGGCCAATTCTAATCCTGTATTAAGTTTCCCTTCACATCTATATCCATTTCCACATCTTATTTATGTGACAGACAAAAGCCCCAAAGTGCATGATAGCTGTTAGGTGCCTATTGTGACCAATCAATACTAGCTTAATCTGCCTAATTGAAGGTAAGAAACAGAGTAGGAGGTATATCACACAAATCCCTACTTCAGCTCAGTTTTACGGGGGAATGTATCTAACACCACTTCAAATGCACACCCATCTTGTCTAATTCTAACTGCTTATGGGACTTAGTCAGATGTAATAGGAAACTGCAGCTGGAACATACCAATTCATAAGACAGAGGCAAATTTCTATGCCAGTATTTCTGAAACGTGCTCTACTTCACCTTAATAGTCTCTCCTCTTCCTAAGGCTGGTCCTGGTGTGAACTAGAGTTTCAGGAACTGTTACAAGCCTAGTGGGCAAATTCTGCTCAAAAACAGGGCAACATGCCAATAGAAACGTGCTACCTGCCAAGCCGGTTTCTTCAATGGACTCTTCCAAATTCATGATGCTTTTTCACAGACACACAGGAGATACCAAAAACCCGAGGGTGGAACAGCCACTTGGAAGGAAATGTATATTGCCAATCATTTTGCCAGCTGCTTGGGGTTAATCATGTCTCCATTAGACCATTAGATCAGCAACAGACGCAGCAAATTTACCAGGCTGGCCACAGGGGGGCCACCTCCGATTAACCTCCATTGACTTTATTGATTGACTAATTTAATAATTGATTGGGGAACTCAATTATTGATGGTATGGTTGAGGAGGAAATTTAGTTACAACATGGGGCAGACATGCAGCTAAAACATCATGTCAGGTTTCATGGTCGTCACCTCACGGAAAACTCAAGACAGATACAATCTGTTAGGCAGAAAGGAAGTGCAGGATATTGAGCTGTACTTATGTACAGTATCAAGAGATATTTCTTGTTTTCCAACACTACAAAGTTAAATGTAGGTTACTTTGTCTCACTTTTCTTCAGTAGTTAATCATCAAATCTCCCTCCATAAATCCAGAGATTAGTATTAAAATGAAATTAACATCATATTTCATTTTTTTTAAAACAGTATATTCATGATCATCCAATTTTTCTGTTTTGTTGCCCTCATCCTAACTTCATCCAACCCATGTTCACACTGGCATTGTTTCTAGCAGATCAACTACACAGATTTTTATCCATATCACTTGGAACAAAGCACGTTATGAAGAGGACTTTGTGCTATGTGAACTGGCCATGGTATTTCAAAAGCGCCACCTTACAGATACCAAAAGCAATGCACTTTTCACTTGCTTTTCTTTCCACAGAATTTCACACACCAAACAGTTGAGAAAAAAACACATGACACTGGCAATTAAAATGAAAATCCTATATCACACCTATAAATTCCAATGAAGTAAGTACTTATTTGTCTTGTTTAGAGTAAACAAAAAACATCTTCAAGACTGCCTGTGTCTCGACATCTCATTTGCGTTACCACCTGTCTGAGGTATCCCTCGATACTTTCATATAGTATTAGCAACTTTTACAATAGACATAAATATTGATATCAGATGATTGGTACAGAGAATGATAGGGTCTAGAATTTTGTGAGATTTTATAGATTTTGTTACTAATAGGAAACATTTACAAAAAACTTTTTTAAAGTTTTGTTAGATCAAGTCCCCTTCAAACCATCCCTACCCATTTGGTGGAGGATCCAGTTGGAAGAAAACAAAAGCGAACAAACATGAATTTCAGACTATTTGTAAAGATATTTTAATGTTTCCGTGCGTTAGCAGCTGGTCCTTATCCCTCTACCCTACAATGCCAGCAGGACTTGCAGAACTAGTACAGGAACATGTCTGTTGACAAGTCTACCTCTCCAGGCAGCTAGGCTTACCAACACAACAAACTGTGAGCCTCAAAAAAGGAAACACTAACCACAGGTACCAGCCATATAGTCATAAGCAACATTCCTTCTTCATTTCATAGCACATATTACAGTACAGATGTCTTGTTGGACAAAGGTGATCAACTTTCACTTTATGGAGGATAATCCTAGTAGGATTTTTTATGCTTCGGCCCTTTGCTAACTAAGCCCATGGCTAATCTGACCAACTAGCCCGACACCATCCTCAACTTAGCCCAACACTGTAACCATAACCCTAACCTAACCCTAGTCTTAATCTAACCTTTGCTCTAACCCTAACCATAACCCTAACCGCAACCCTGGTCAAGTTAACCAGGATGATGGGCTGAGTTGACCAGGGTGTTGGGTCAAGTTGGTAAAGAGCTGAAATTGCCGCTGAATTGTCCTGATCCCATCCTTGCACTGTCTTACCCTCACATCATACTAACTTCAAGTCCTACTGATCCAAATAAAAGTTTGCTTAGCTGCAAGGGAAATGGTACACAGGACACCTAGCAGGTGTTCTATGCACTGCAGACAAACAGGAAGCAAGACAAAGTCAGAAAGTTTAAACAAGATCACTAGCCAGTAGACAAATTTGGGGACACATAAAAAGGTGGTAGTTCCAACAAACCAACAACCATAAAAACTGCCTACTGGTACCACTTTGTAACCAAGGCTAGCACTATTACAAACTATCTAGCTACTTAACCAATCAGCAATGTGTTAACTGGATAATTGAAGAAATTAGCCAGCAGGTTGTCCTAGCCAGCTTGGTCCTGACAACAAACACTCGACATTAATACCAGAATGAAGTCCACCTGAGAGACAGACAACATCAGCACATCCCTGTAGTTAACACCAGGCCACCTCTCCCATCCCGCCTGCCAAAGCCTCTGCCCTGACAAACTACATATTGGATCTGACATGGCAGGCCGAATTCCCAGGGAGGGAAAGGTATGTTAGGTATGGCTCAGGAGGCATTGTGGGGCTTGCCCTGCATACTTAGCAGCTACTGTAAAATTCTGCAACACACACTGTAAATTTTGCTGAAAGGAAAAGCTGGATTTTGTGTCTGATGTACAAAGTTATTCCAGACTTGGATGACTGTGCAATGGTCTCTGTATGAACTTACATTAACTTAAAGCATGGGAGTTACGATTTCCAAAAAAGATACATTCATACAGTGTAAATCATGTGTTTACTGTAAGATGTTATGCGTATTTATTTCATACGCTTGCACTATCTTCTATTCTGAAATCTAAGGACATTCATCAATCATGAATTAACGCTAGTTCACCTTTATCCGTTGGGTAACCTATATCCGTTGCTTTTAAAAACAGGGTATTTGGGGATATCACATTGACGGACGTTGGTTTAAAATTGCAATATTTTCTGTACATTGCGGTTTAAAACTACATATACCACCCGTTGGCTTCATGTGCCTAATAAGTACCCTTTTTGAAAAACAACGGATATAGGTTACCCCGCGGATAAAGGTGAACTAGCGTTATACCTTTCACCAATCTGTCAATCAATAAACAATTTGTTCTATCAGTGAACGATAATCCAACTTGCAGGATGTGCTTATTCTATTAAAATCTACATGTCTCAGAGATGTGTCTCTCATCAGTAACAGGTAGCATGCATGATTTTATGACTTTCCACTTTATTCACACAATACTGTAACGTTAAGTGTACTCTCCAATATTTTTTGACATTTTATTAGTCATTTTTATCAGGCTTTCTATTTTGTACCTCCAGGTTAGACATCAAGAGAGCAGAACAAAATAGAAAGCCTGATAAAAAGGCCTTTAGAAGATGTCAAAACAGCTGGAGCCTAACCTCTGCTTGTAGAGTACAGTTTCAAGTTTACTACTTGAGAAAGAATCAAAGGCCTGTCATTTCCAGTAATTGATATCGACAGTTCCACTATGGCTTTTAATCTGAGAGTAACTTGAAAAGGAAAGACCACTAAATGAACATTAAAGGATTAGCACCCTGTTTATAGAGATTAGGAAGATTGACAGAGGGATTTGCTAGGATTAGCATGGGGATGTAAACAAAACCAGACAATTTACAATTGTCATAAACTACACCAGGAACATTAGTCTACAAAAACAAAGCATCTACAACAATGATTTTAGAGCAGACACCTGTTACCACAAATGATAATAGACTGTACTATTTTCTACCTCTATACAACATATTTTTAAAGTAAACTATATAATACCTAACTTTAAACAACATACTTAGGTTTTCAAGGTAACCTTTTCACTTCGAACTTAAAAACAACTGCGAAAATGCTTGTTTTTGTTTTCACCCACATCATCAACTTCATCCGTCGGCTACATTTTCAGTACCCTTCATGATTAAAAAGTCCGTCTCTACATCAAGTACAATCAAGAATCACGAAGAAAAACCATAAGGCGAGACCAGGCATGCAGAAAGCCAGACTAATTAGCCGAGGCAGGCCCTTCGGAATCAATTACCTCTCAGACTTGTTTGGTGCAACTTGTGAATAACAGGATCCCCAAACAAGATGGGTCCTGACATACATATGTAGGTCAGGTTACTTCCCAACCAACAATGTGAACAGTATTTTATTGTCCCTTTTTCGTTTTCAGCCTAAGGCACGATCTACACACAGTTTTTCCCGATATCTGCGAGCCTACAACCTCACGCCGAAAGCTTTTTTTCATCGTCTAGATGGAACTACTATATCGCCATTACGATATCGGGAAAATTTCTCCCGAAAGGTCCGGACCATTTGTACGATACCTTACCGATAGCTTAGCAGGGGTCCCCGACAGCTTCGTGCGCGTGTAGATGCTTCCCGAATTCAGGAAGGCTCATTAGCATATAACCCCATTTGGAAAATCGCGCTATATGTTTATGACTGCAAGCGCCATTGGTGTCCGGCCCCCTACGTTCTAGATCCCTCCCGACATCTCCACAGATATCGGTAAAAGCTGTGTGTAGATTGGGCCTTAGGCAGCCCTCCAGCCAGCTTGAAATTGAACAATGAAGGAACTAGTCTGTGTAACACAAACTCCGCTGTCCAGGGCTGTAACTGGCCCCTCCCCGCGGCCGGCGGATGTTTGGCGGATGTTTGGCGGGCTGCTATAAGCGAGATTTAATCAGGCTATGAAGGAACAGTATACTCTATGACGGAAAAAGGGCTTTTTTTAAGGACTGTTACTCTGCAACCAACAATGTGAACTGTTTCCCATTTTCGTTTCCAGCCTACGGCAAGCCTCTAGCCAGCTTGAAATTGAACAATGAAGGAAAAGTATGCACTACGACAGAAAAAGGACTTTTTCAGGATTTCCATCAATGAGAATCAGGATGAAGGAAATAAATTTCACGCTGACTAGAGCCCTGGTCGGAGGAACAACTAATGATACTGGTCTGGCCGCACACCAAAGAGTGCACTGATCAAACCTAGCTGTTTGTGGCAGTCTCTCCTCCAGTCTAGACTACATCTATCATCAGCAGGGAGACAGTCGAGCCTGTGCAGCAGGAAGAACAACATTGTCAGGCAGACAGACCTGCTGCTAGTACCAACAGCCTGGTGACTGGATAACAAGGAATGTGACACATCCACCAGGACTGTCTCCAGATTCACATTTGTTTCAGTCCCACTCATTGTTTGGGAGCCTGCGTTGTTAATCTTCATTGTTAAACCTGTTCCTTAACCTCACAAAAAAATTTTTTCATCAGTTTCAAGTTAAGATTTTTGGACAGATGGGGGGAATTATTTTTTGTCCCAAGAAGAAAACTTCAGTCCCGGGATGTAAGGAAGGGTCCTGGAGACAACCCTCATTGCCACACAATCTCTTCTAGTCCATGGGCAACTTTAAGTAAGAGGGGAAAGGGACAAAGAAGGGCATACTACTACTCCAAATATTCCACAAGTATGGGTTGACAGGCTGATGGCTTAGCTTATCTGATCTTTGACACAGACATGTTAAGTCAAAGTGGCCACCACAACTTGAAAGGGCTGCTTCATACTCAGACAGGTCCCCTTCTTGAATCAATCTCTGACAGATTTCATGACATCACAAGTTTGCATCCTCCTAATATAAAAAAAAATCTGTCACAACCTTTGACAAAATGACCCCTGACACTACTAGTGGTACTGGTGTGCTAGGACAAGGCAAGGAGGTGGATAAGGATGCATATTTTCTATAAAACTACATACGAAGTTACTTCCATCGTATTGAGAATCAAGGAAACAGTTTCAGGACATTACTTACCGTATGCCTCAGTGACTACTGTAATCTCCAAGTATGCTGATTTTGTAAGTATTCCCATGCTGTCATTGAGTACTTTCCAGACTAAACAACACCTTCTTGTTTGTCTTTATTATGTTTCCCGAAGGGAGAACATATAGTATCCTTACAGGTATTTGCATATAACAAAAAAGTCAGGAGAAATGGAAGTTGTACACGTTTCCATCTTTTTGATTGGCTGACATTCTTACTATCTTGCTCAGACGTCAGGGCTAAACCTATCAACGCAAAGGTCACAAAATGGCAGTCCCCACAGAGCAGCTTTTTGATTGGGCAGAAGTCTAGCTTGATACGTCAGGGGTAAACCTATCAACGCACAGACCAGCTTTTTGATTGGGCAGAAGTCTAGCTTTGTCATGGATACGTCAAATGTGAACCAATGAGCTGCTAGGTCACTGCACTGTAGCAGTCACGCGCGCGTCTACGAGGTGGTGTTTTGGTTTGTCGGCTCGCGCGTACGAGGTGTGTTTTGTCGGCTCCACAGCTCCACCAGCTGCACTCGGCTCGGTGTTTTGTCGGCTCGCGCGTACGAGGTGTGTTTTGTCGGCTCCACAGCTCCACCACGCACTGCAAAGCAGGTAAGCAACGGTACATTAATAGCGGGACAAAATTTACGCTGCACGAATCTCATATTTTCCCCTTGATCCACGCTGCACGAATCTCATATTTTCCCCTTGATCCACGTTGTGCTCCCATCCCCGAAAAACTAACGTTAGATCCACAGAAATATAGGCCGTTCATGTTCAAGATGTTTACTAAGTTTCCGTGCTTTACAAGCCTTTTAAGTCCCTTTGTTGACAAAATTTACGCAAGCGGTAAAGGCCGCACGTAGCAGCGTGCCGGGGATATCGATGGCATAATTTTTTCTCATACCGTGGCCCTTGTGACAACAAATATTCTATAACTGAGGTATCATGCGGCTGCACGCCGGCACATCCACGAACATTCTAACGTTACCCAGAAAATAATCGCTATGATCCGAAAATGTTGCAGGCTTCTTCTTTGCGGGAGTTTTGTTTTTGTGTCACCAGAAAAATGCGACATCATTTATTTTCGGTGAATAACCCACGCTAACTCTCAGCACAATTACGGCTGCATCGAAACCCAAAATTACGCTAGAGACACCATCAATGGAAAGTTCTTTGGATTATGCATTTATTTTAACTATGATGGTCCAATGTAATCGTGAAAATAGCGTTCTTTTGCGTTTTAAAATGTAACTCTTTGAAACAAAAAATGGCGGCAGCAAGCAGCAGCCGATGGAAAGCTCCCATGATGCACCGCTCCAACCAATCAGAGCGCGACTTCGCCGGGGATTCCCCCTCTTTATGTATTCAGTTGTTGTTGTTGTGCTGCCATTCACCAATCAGAGGTGCGTATTTCTGACTCGCGCCATCTCTGTACAAAAATACGTATTTCTTGGGAAGAACAGCGGGCCACGATGTTTTATTTTTAATATTATGACAGAAAATACTTTTGCTTACCTTGAAAAAGCCCGGTAAAACTGAACGCTTTCACTGGATATAATGGCATCTTAGCACGGTGCGTCAGAGCAAGCCACCGGAAATTTGTAGAGTGAATTTTCTCTAACGTTACGTACAAGATGAAAACTTCACAGTTCACTCCCAAAAAAAATTCTGGGGAGAGCCCTGCGGTACGTTCTTATTTTGGACGTACGTTTATTCTTTTCGGCCAAATTGGGGCTTTACAACCTTTGTTCCATTCTGATGTGAATTTTGGAGACGCAAATTCGTCGACGGTCACAAAATTTCCGCAAGCGTAAAATTTACGGCCAGCGGTAAAGCCCGCAAGTAGCCAGTCACAATCGTGCAAATGAGCTAGACTTCGCCATGTTGAATTTTAGCGTTCAGGTTTTCAACTCTCGCCGCCATAAAAAAGGGCACTTACACAGCTTGTAAAGCAAGGAAACTTCGTACACATCAATCCATGCCCGACATTTATGTCACTTCGGGTCATGCATGCCACAACGTAGTACTACTTTCAAGTCTCAAAACAGATATATTTTCATACTGTTGACGTTCAAAAATTATCGTCAGATTCTGAATATTGAACTACTTTTATAGATGACCTCTCACAACAAACTTTGAGAATGTTGATGCGTGTTTTCATTGGTGATAATCTCTAAAACATATATGGTTCAGTACTTGCAATTAAATGATAAACTCCTTTTCACTGGCTGTCCTGACATCACATTTGCAGCCACACCTGCCAGCCCATACAGGTAGCACATAGCAGAAAACAACACATATATATCTTGAATATCTCGTGAAGCATCTACTAACAATCATGAACAGTACATTCCTCCGATTTCACAATATCAAGTCTCCAACACAATGAGCCATGTACACATGTCATATGCTTGCAACCAACAAAAATCATTAACATCTATATTCATGACACTTTAATGTCTTCAGGCTGCCTATCATCATCAAGGGCTTGAACACGAACACATGGGGTTTGTATGTGGGAACAACATAAAAATACATAATCTGACAACTCATCTCATGCACATATCATCTTTCCATTGCAGGACTATCAACCAGCCCAGAAAGCCACTTCTGTACAACGACACAGTCCAACATCACTAACGCAACAAAGCAGCACTACAAGCAGCTGGACTCACCATGACAAGGCTACAAAATCAGCCTTTCCATTTATTTCCAACATTCTCAAATACATTCTCTGAACTATAACATTGTCTCTTTGTCATTCTTCTGACAACATGTATCTATCTATATATATATATATATATATACAATACACACACACGTGTCTTATATATATAGCCGTATCACCCCAGCTACCACCCCAACCACAGGAAGGATCACCCAAAGACCCGAGAGTAATCCGACCCGCAGCACGGCTGGAACCAAGGATGATGCAGAATACACCGTGTTCTATTTTATTCAGGTCATACCCACATGAGAAAACGCATACTTCAATCCGAAATGTACCATAACTTCAGAACTGTTGTCTCCTCAAACAAAAGTGTAACAACAGCAAGTCCTATTACCAACATACCACATTTCACCCCTCCAAAATTCTTCCATTTACTCACAAAACCTGTCCAATATATATATATATGTATGCATATGTATATGCATATGTATATGCGTATATATATATACGCATATATATATATATATATATATATATACACATATATATATACATATATATATATATATGTATATATATATATATATATATATATATATATATATGTATATATATATATATATGTGTGTATATATGTATGTATATATGTATGTATATATGTATATGTATATATGTGTATGTATATATGTGTATGTATATATATATGTGTATATGTATATATATATATGTATGTATATATGTATATATATATATATACATACACATATATATATATAGAGAGAGATGTATCTATGTATATGTATGTGTATATATATGTATATATATATACACACACACACGCACATATATATATATGTATATATACATGTATATATATATATACATATATATATATACATAAAACCATACCTACACAACACTTCTTAGGAGACAGATAGATCACTACATATGGCTACTACCTAGGTCAAATTGCTCCAAGGGAAACATTATGCATTTTCACGAAAATGTCGCCTCTCTAGTAATGACTTAATAATTACTGCGCCTAAAATTACACTTACCAACCCAAAAATAGTACAATCTGTTTTGTGTGTTTGTATGTTTGTGTGTTTGCCTGCGTGCGTGCTCACGTGCACGCGTGCGTGCATGCGTATGCAGGTTTGGACAGCTTTCTAGTTTTGATACCTCAAACGTTATGTTCTAGACCTGTTAGATGAGTGTGAGTGAGTGTTAGATATCTTTGATCTCTCTGGGACTGATGATGATGATGAGATGAGATAGCTCTTGGGACAGAAAGCAAGTGGTGAAGGCTTTGACCCCCTTATCTCTGTAGATTCTAATGTTAGGAAAAATCACAGACCAGAGGACAAGTAGGTTTGTCTTCCACCTGATAGCTGACAAGCTCAAACAAATCAGACACTTCATCCTTCACTTCCTCCTGAGTGCACAGGCATGGTTCTCATTCAGGGGAAAAGTTGAAATCACTGCAGACATGTGAGGAGAGGGAAATCAATGCAGCAGCACTTTTCATTCATGACTGAGGCTTGTCCACCTCCCCTGGGACCTGCTGCCTGTGAGTAGCACCTGTGTCTGTACATCTATTATTCCACAGCAGCATCAGAGGGTCCGGGGGTCAGACAATCTAGTCCCACACATTCAGGGATGACTTTATCCTGTCAGGAGTTCACCCCTATCCCTCATACTTATCCTTGATTATAATGTTTTGATGGATGAGTTTGGTAGGGTAAGGAAAACACAGGCAAGTTTCAGAAGCAGTCTGCTGGGATGAAGGAATAGTTCCTGGCAAATGATACCTGATGGAACGTATTGTATAATTTTGGTGCCAAAACTGCAAATCAATTGAAAAATATAAAGTCGGATTGACATGTCCAACTGATTTTCAGCAAATTGGCATTATTCCTTAACACTTCCAGTATCAGTTAACAGTGTGACAGCAAGCCTCTCAGAGTCACCTTATTTTTGGTACCCTAATGAATAAACACCCATGCTGAATAACGTGCACATTTCAAGACATTTTTGCCACACAAAAAATTCACATTCATATGCTCTCTAATAAGGTAGATTCAACTTAATACCAGTGGACTAGCTCCCTGCTGTAGTGCTTGCACCTATGTGTGGCCCAGGGCTTTGAAGCGTAGATGGGCACTGGGCCCGATGCTTCTGATCAGGGAGGTTCTGATGTATGGGTAAGTTTTAAAAGCTTCTTTTTAGATTCATCTCAAGATATAGAAAAAAAATAGTGACTTTATCAGTCTGATCCAACTCTGAATGACCAATCTCTTCATTACGGAAGAATGTTAACCCCACAGTTTTGGGAAGAAGCAGAAAGATGAAAGAGTCTACAGCTACCCACACAAGAGGTAGTCAATGTAAAGTGACTCCAGGGTTCTAGCTAGTGCAATTTAGCATAGTGGGCCACTACGCTAAAATTTGTGACCCCTACGCTAAAACAAGGGCCACTACGCTAATTTTTAACTAGTGTAGTGGTGCTTTGCTGTCATTTGCTTGTTCGACAATGACTAATAAATGTCTTAACAATGAAAAATGATGATATGCCACTCAAAACTGACCCCAAAATCCTAACTTTTAACTCTACATCTTCAAATCTCACTGTGGAAGGACCAAGACCCCCCCTTCCACACCAATCTCCTGATTAGTCGCTTTGCTACCATGCCATTCCCACTACGCTAAAATAAAATCCTGGCTAGAACCCTGGACTCAATAAAATGATTTATGACTTCAACATGCATATTGGACTAGACCAGCATTGTGAAGGATAACCCTGAAGAAGTACAGAAGGGCAAACCATTATACTGATATCACAATGGCATCATTAGCAATGGCAAGTGTCACTTCAAATATGGAAAACCATCTTTCAAATTTCAAGGAAAACTGACATTTCAACTTCTTACCAAATATAGTTTCCTATGTCAATATATGCTACTATAATACAACCTGTGGTCTATGACCTTTTTTCTGTCATAATACATATGATATACTTAGAGAGATATTTTACTTTTATCAATGATTTGTTAGACAGTTTCAATTCTCGATCTCTGCCCAGAAACGTTTGATTTTTTATAATCTCTTTCCTAACCAGTACCCTGATGTCTTCAATGCCTTAGAACTACAGTAAAATTGCAGCATCCATATGCACTACCTGTTCTTCTTTACGCTAGTTCACCTTTATTCATGGAATAACCCTTATCCATTGTATATAAAATCGGAGTATTTAGGGATATCAAGAGAACAGATGGCTGTTTCAGACTGGAATGCTATGAAAATATTGTGATTTGAAACCAATGTCTGTCCAGGAGATATCCCTAAATACCTCGTTTATAAAAACAATGGATATAAGTTACCATGTGGTTAAAGGTGAACTACCATTACACAACTGCCACAAGAGAGATTATGAGATTCATGGTATTGAACTTCAGAGCCCAGCCCAGCACTAACACCCACCCACCACCACCCCCACCCCCAAGTCTTGACCTTTAGTTAGGTAGACCCAGGTCCATTTCTGACATTAATGTTATTACAGAGACTACATGTGTTTGAAGCCTCGTCCCATTACACTTCAAAACCACCTCTGTGGTTGTGTTAGTGCCCTCTAGTCTGACCTGAAAAGATTCCCTCCACCCACAGAGACCTCCCTGCTTGACCAAAGCAGACAACCCAGACATCCATGCTTGTAATACACCTGTGTGTTGTGAAGTGTGATCTAACAAAAAAAAAAAACTTGCAAGCCAAAGTTCTCAAACACTTAAAAACCCTAATGCAGGGCTCTAGCCAGCTCGACATTTTTTTCCGTCAGCCAATTCCCATTGTCGCGAAAACACTATTCCAGGAGTTAGAGAGACTGAACTGAGACCTTGAAAAACGGGTTTTAATGAGATTATCGTATGCGAAAGGGCACCGACACACATTGTCAACAATCATAACAATAGCAAAACAAACAGTGTGTGGCTTTTACGGCCATGGACGGCGTCCCCAAGCAGCCTGTAGCTTCCACCAAGGAGCTTTTATCAGATTTTTGTCCGTCAAAGTTGACGGATTGGTTTTAAAATTTTTCCGTCACACGCAGCAAATTTCCGTCAATTGACGGAAAAACGGACGCTGGCTAGAGCCCTGCCCTAATGTACATCAGAAGATCCAAGATATCCAACCTGGAAGTTCTGCTGCAGTACCAACAATAGACAGCAACTTCAAACCAACCTTGACCTTCTCCTTCATAGACATACCCACATACCACCATAAAGAATTCAGAATGCCATTAGTTATGATGACCACAGATATCCAGAAACATAGACAAACAGACAGACACACATACACAACAATACCTTCATATTTTATGGGCATAATAAAAACACCCTTGCTATGGAAGCTATTCAAATATCCATGCCAAACTGAAATCGATCTATGACCTAATATGACATGGAACCAACCACCTGTACCAGAAATTGTACAAAACAACAGCTGAAAGAGCCTCTATTGTCTGGTGTCCTCGGGTGAACTTGATACAAGAGAAGGTTCTGTCAGGACAAGATAATCAGTGTCAAGTGAGCCATGATATACAGTGCCTTTCATGCCTAAGGTACATAACTGTAACTTAAGTTGTATATGTGTACAAATCGACCTGTGTGTCATACTACAAGGCCAGGATAGAGACAAAATTTCAAACCCAGAAAATTAATGGAGTAATTGACAAATGAGGAATTCATGTAATGTGACACAGTGCCATCTCATCCTGTATTGTCAACTGTGATCATTCAGAATAAGTCAAAACGTCACAAAATTTTGCTGACATTCCTGTGACCAAGTACTGCCCAGTAATCATCTGCCATTGAGTCTATAATGGTTTCACCTCTCTTGGACAACTATGGACCTTCCTACAGTTTGAGTACCTAGGAGCAAAGGGGCAGCTCTCCCCCGATACTTCTAAATGATCCCAGGACCCTTGTAAAGCTTTATCCCAGCAACTCTGCTCCCTGACGTGATTCCTCCTGACAGCAGTGTAATCAGGTGGAAGGTCATCTGCTGACTGGGGAGCCTTCAGGCAGACCTTGGGTAGTTAACTGTACACAGGAATAAAACATGGCCCCTTCATGCATGTAGTATTGCACTCAGTCAATGCAGTTTAATCAACTACAGACATGATGTTTCGCCAAATGAAGAGGAAATTTATTGCACGACAATCAAACACCGTAATTGCGTAAATGTATGGCAAGAAATAGTAAACTGATTATAAAATACCAATATAGAATAAAACTTACAAAACAATAAATCACAATCATGTTAACTCAGTATTGTGTACCACTATATAATACTTGTTTCCGATGAATTGAACCACTCAGCTAAAGTGGTATAGCGATTAGTCATTTGTTACATACTAGTATAACCCTATATCATTGTTATGTATAAGCAACTGCGTAGATATGATTTCTTGATGTTCTGTACATGTATTACACTCGAACTTGCCATACATTGTACCCATACAATTGTTGTGCAATAAAGATTGATCAATTACTAAAACAATAAGGACTAGCATAAGTCTTTGATAGTGTTATGAGTGAATCGGGCTAGTGAATGGGTTTCAGTAATGTTTCTAATAATAAGATAAATGATTTTCAATTATGTAGTTACCAGTCCTGAACAAGTATAATACAAGTTCTAGGCAAAAAGCCTGGTCTTAAATATATATTTGATAACCTAGCTGCCATTAGATAGCAGAACTGTACTATCAATGTTAACATCAAGGGCTTTTGTATCTGTTATGCAGACATAATGATGTTAGTCTCATGACATTATGCACTAATACCACCTTGCTCATCTATGTCGTATGGCTCAAAGAATCCAACAAAAATCAGGCCACGGTTCTGTAAAGCACAGGCACCCTGCAAGTATCCTGGTAGTGGTACAGAAGATTCAAAAACCATTTTGATTATCCTACATCAAAACTACGCTAAAGGCAAAAGGGGGAAAAGCTTACTCAAGTTACTGCTACATTATATGTAAGATTACTACCCACACCCATTGAAATAACACCAACAAACTAGTACAAAGTTTAATGACCACAATGAACAGTTCATGTACCTTTACGATAAGTGGAATAAACAGGTTGATGAGCCTTCTTTTTCTTCCTTGAGTTATCAATGACTTGGCAATGGTCCTTAAAGATAAGATTCTGACACAAATCCAGTACACATAAAAAAATAATGAACGCTGAAAAAAATGCTCCTCATATTGAGTCGTCTTTGTAACCTTTTCGGCTCGCATCCCAAGGACTTCCGTGGCGCAGAAAATCCGACAAGAAATCTCATTACCTAAGCACCCATATGAAGATATAGGGCTTTAGTCTGTAGTAAAAGCAGAACATGGAAATAAATCACTGGCCCGCAGGCACAGGATACTGCTGCATGAACACACAGGCAGTCTGGGCATCCTCTCAATCTTCACAACCAGGGGAAAATCAGGGGAAATAAGACTGGGGATGGATTAACAGTTAACCATGCCTGTAAGGGCCTTAATAAATTCACTAAAACCTGAAGATGAAGGAAAGCTCCCTGTAATGTAACTATAATGGAATAGAGCTATTGGGGTACATACATGTACATTCATGATACTTTTATGGCACAACTTCAGTCCTGAAGTCCTGATGTACTTTCTATGTTTATAGATTTTATTGCCATGATATTGCTTTTTACTTGGGAAAGATTCAATTAACGTGTTGGCATCGTAATTTTTGTGCTATATATAACGTAGAGCTGTGCACCTCCTAAATCTGTTCACATTATGGCATTGTAACGCTATTCAATGTTTTGACCACATCTGTTTTATTATAATGTCTTATACGGGACTAAACATATAATGATATTAAACTAAAATAGTACTGTCTGTCAAAACTAGAGGATTTCCTTTATGTTATAACCTAAGGTATTGTCCAATCCAAGTGGTAAATTGCAGGACTAAGCGACAGTAACAGTGACAGGTTGAACACAACACTGACAGATCTGCCCTGAAGCAGGCAACGTTTTCCAGGACTGGCCATTTGTTTTAATTTGTTACTGTGACAAGCAGACTTCATGACCAATTTCCATCACATTCAGTCATACACTGCACATTGCCACAGACATCCCATGGGCCTTTGCAATTAATCCCCAAGCAGATATAGCAGTTGGGCTTGAGCCTAGTTGGCAATGTTTATACTATTATAGTCTGTATAACACAAACTCTGCTGTCCAGGGGGCTATAACTGGCCCCTCCCAAGAGGCCAGCAGATATTGGGCAGGCTGCTATAAGGGAGATTTAATCAGGCTAGAAACGTTAACATTTTTCTGGAAGTGTAAACTTGTTCCAGGAGGGTATCTGTCAAAAAAGTGGCACCGTCAGAAATATGTTACAAGTACACCTCTAGAAAACCCACAAAATCTGACTGCTACATCTGCTTAGAGTTTACTTTGCAAACATTTTGGTTTACACAAACAGTGTGAACAACACAGGATTCTTTGATAATAGAAATGAGTGAGGATTTAAGCCTCTATTTACAAAGTACTGACATACATTCTTCCCAAATTCTTTCTAGAACCTCTAGAACAGACTCTGAAAATCTTTCTGATTTTTTGACATTTCGTTTTTTTTTCTAGATATGCATGATATCAATCATGTAACAATAGAAAACACTAGATATATGGTGTTCAGACATAATCTACATCAAGCCCTTAGCCAAGAAAAGATCCGATACTGCGTATCTCTGTATGAGGGATATCTGATGCTACAAGGTTGTCTACACCAACTCCGCTTCGCCCTGCTGGAAGTGATTCTCATTCCGGTGGCATCGCATATTACATGAGGATATCAGGCAGGTCGCAGGGGCAATGTCTCCATGAAATAAGCAGGAGTCCCAGCGGTCCCCAGAGGACCACAAAATCCCACCTGTGTGGCAGGGCTGCCATTCTAACACTGGCGTGGGGGGAGGATGGGCAATGGGTAGTTGTCCAGGCCCCCAAAGTAATCATGGAGAGTTAAACAAGCTGGTTTGCATCACAAGGGGAAAAGTGTGGGCTAGAGGAATTACTGGGTATGAAATCAAAAGGAGTCAGTTATGATTACCGGTGGGACTGCTGGTTTAGAGGTCATACAAAAACTGTCTGGTATTTATTCTTCAAAGAAAGACATGGGTCTCAGTTGACTGTTGTACACAGAAAGGCCTGAAAGTATAGAGGCTCAGGTAACAGACTGGTGGAGGAAACAGGTCTCATTGGAAATGCTGAGAGAGTGTGTGTGTGTGTGTGTGTGTTTGTGTTTGTGTGTGTGTGTGTGTGTATGTGTGTGTGTGTGTACATGTGTATGTTCATCCGTGCATGTGTGTGCATATGTGTATGTGCGTGCGTGTGAGTGAGTGTGTGTGCATGTGTGTGTTCATGCGTGCATGTGTGCATGTGTGTGTGTGTGCATGTGTATGTTCATGCTGCATGTGTGTATGTGTGTGTGTGTGTGTGTGTGTGTGTGTGTGTGTGTGTGTGTGTGTGTGCGCGCGTGTGTGTGTGTGCATGTATATGTCCATACATGCATTTTGTGTGCTTCAGCATGTCAGCATATCAGCTCAGCAGTATCTGTAAGTTCTGCCAGAGGGTACGATCACAAACTGAAGTCATCCCTAACCTGATCTAGCCGTGCATGTCTCCTACATAACTTAGCTGTCTTGTTCCCCAAAAGGCTGTCTAAATCCTTGTTGCGGATGGATCTTTCATGGCCTGCTTAAAACTCAAAATCATATGAACACCTATGACGGATGTTATTACGATAATACACAGCTGTTACCCAAAATACGTCTGGAACATTAAATCATCAAAACTTGGAAAACTTCATAACTGTAACTACCGATAAACCACCCTTGTCAGGAACAAAACATGTTTTGTTATGTCACAAGGATTTTTCAGTCACTGATGTAAACGAGGTATAGTTTATAACAACTAAGCAATCCACACACAACAAACTACTATCGGTGACTAAGCCACAAGTACACAGAACCATAGAAGATATTTCAAAAGATACCTGTTTCTAAGATGATAATCTGATCGTGTATCCACTCTGTACTATACTGTAAAGTCTTAAGCAAATTAAAGTTAACTTGTGATGGCATTTTAATACTTAAGCTTTCAAAAACATATGCCAATAAAAAAGGGGTTTAGTTCTCTACATGTAAACAACGATGATATGACATTGACAGAAAGATACATTACATATCTATATAGGATGAAAACTTTGTGTGTTATCTTTTTGTTATCACATTCAAGGCACATTTGAAATCACAAGAAGAATTCAGCATATCCTCTTTCATTCAAACTGCAAACTTTTATCTATACATTTATCAAATGCTTACGGAGTCAGTGTATTTAGGTATGTACAAACAAAACACCGACCACGGTTGCGCTAATGTCCGGAAGAGACTATGGTATTGGCTAAACATTGTTCGTGTTTATATGCATTGTTCCTAGATACCGGCCTATTTACACATATTACCTTTTTAACATGTCCTGATCACGATTTTATAGCAACGATATCAGGACAGGTTGTAATGTGAGGATATACATGTAAGATTTGAAGCAGTGTTCGAAATACTTTTTATCAGCCAGGTTGCACATTTCAGCAAATTCAGGTTGCCCCACCCTTCAAATCAGCTACTTGTCCATTGTTTTTTCTTTCAGTTACATGTAACTTCTTATGTGTAATCTTATCATGAAATACATTAAAATCTTATGCATGTAGATGGGGAAAAGCACTGCACTACCTGGGTTTGATTAAGTTGCTCCAAGCAAAATATGGTTGTATTTGCAAGTGTGCAAGTGGCTATTTTGAGTACTGCTTGAAGGAAACAAAATAAGACAGATGTCATTCAGACCACATACAAAACTATATGAAATACAATGTAATTAAGTGTGTGTTATTGTGTCTATCTGTCAGTGTCTCTAACTACGTGTGTGTATGTGTGTGTGTGTGTGTATGTGTGTGTGTGTGTGTGCGTGTGTGTGTGTGCATGAACGAGTACGAATGTGTGTGTATGACTCTATGACTGCTTAAGTGTGTGTGTATATTCTACAAGTAGGTGGATGCTTATACAAATGCTGACAAAAGTAAAACAACTGACACAGCAACACTCAAACTTGGCTGTATAAGACTTCCACATAAAATACAAAGTGATATTCATGTGCACATGAACCATTGGTGGCAAAAAAAGTGGAAACGCACCTCCTCCCACATAACTCAGAGCCCAATTTCTGCTGAAAAGCTGATATTTTCCCAAGCTGCTGGTGGGACTGCAACAATTACCCAGGCACTGGCCATGGGTACGATCTGTAAGCCCATCATCACTCAACATGCTGTTGGCTTCACAAAATCGATACCTACAGCAATATGTGCCACCCTCACGCCAATCTGACCTCGCTTCAAGGTAAGCTGGCCCATGGCAATTTCAAAGGCTAGATCAAGCGCCGTGGGCCACATCACTGATAGACTTAGCTAGGCATGGGAGTCTACACTCCAACTCCCCCAATCAACCATTATGGATTTGAAACAAGACAATTTGGTAAAGACACAAGGCCACTACTGGAGGTGTGATCTTAGAATAATGAAAAGTGCCCCAGCAGTTTGAACAACATGATGAAAAGCACCAAAGTTTTTAATAACACCAGAATAAGTAGCATGTAAGTTTCAGATAACATATGCGCCAACATTGGTTGGCATTTTTACAAGAAACCAGAGGCAAGTAAAGGATATTTGGTTTGTAATCAGTTTTATCAATGGTCATGGTGCCTATAGGCTATAGAATAGTCTACAGCTAGGACAGCCATTACAGTTGAGTTGCACAGTTGAGGGCTTAAAATGGGACGATGATTATAGAGCCACTTAAGATCCTTGAAAATCCCCATTTTCCTTGAAAATGTAAGCTCAATCTGGACACTTTTTGGGTTAGGCAGAACATGTAGGGTCTAAGCTTTCCCAGTTCATTCAAAATTTGTTCAGTTTAGCAGTTAACTTGGCATATGATAACAACAGATTTGAGTTGTTTGGTACTGAGGATGGATACAGAAGAAAGATGAGGTTTCTTTCATACAGCAGGCTTTTTTTCTCAGAGTTTGAGCTCGTTGACCTCGTTTTCTTTGAATGGTTTAAAAAAAACCTTTTGACTTTCAGCTGGAGAATGGCTTTTAAGATTGAAGTTTGGGTGAGTTCTTACATGATGCCTTGTTTCAGTGTATCTTAGCATGCTTTTCTACATGTATGCCAAGCCCTAATTGTGCTGCCTGCACTACATTCCTGTAACTGGTTTGAATCAACAGACCCAACATATGTACTGTCTCCAGCTTTACCTTTTTTTTACTGTTTTTACCACTACCAGTGGACTAGCCCCTTGCTGTAGTCATTGCGTTGTGTGGCCCAGGGCTAATGAAACAGAGATGGGCAAAACATACTTTCATTGGTTTAATGAGGTTCAGATTTTTGGAGGGACAGGGGGAAATTCTTGTCCGTCCAAACAATAAGCAAGTTTCCATCCCCGGACGGAGGTACAGGTCCGAGATTCAACGCAAGGTGCTATGCTAAAACAACAGCTTAATACACTCATTGTCAAGGGATACAGGGCAAAACAGCTTCACTAGCAATCCTCTGTTACTAATAAGTACCCAAACGACAAATACAACAGAACATGAAACCCTGCCAAAGCTGCATGCAAGGCCCACATTAGTTGTTATTTATTCAAAGTCCTCTTCCAGTAAATTGACCCAAGTTGAAAATCAATGGCAGTCCAGTAAAGAGGGATTACCATGTAATGACTTTATTTTATGGATACTCCCTGGAATGCCGGGCCATGTTCAAAATGGGCAGGTCACCCCTTCTCTACAGGAAACACACTGACATGTACCAACAGTAGGAAGTATGGTACAAGGTAACATCTCAATACCTGTCATGATAAAGCAGCAACAGTGATTGAACTAGGGCGGTATCGAGCACCTGTCATTTGGCACAATTTTGCTGAGGAAAAAGTGGTTGTACACATTATTCACATGAAAAAATTATGGATTTTTTTTCTCAAGAACATGTTCCATAGAGTACCTTTAATAATTTTCTACACCATGTCAGGTACATAAAAATGTATCTTTGTAGCACCTTTAAATTTTAAGCTGGCTAAAGTCCTGGATTGAACCATAAGTTATCATCCACATTTGTGTCAAAAGGGATTATATTATGGGTTTAAATAACTTTAATAGGAAGATGATCCATTGGAATGAGAAAAGAGGGAGAAAGTGTGTGACTATTTACTTACTGTAAATGCAAATTACTACTAGGTTCACAGGATTTAATTTTGCAGTAGAAACAAATTGGAGTGTTCACTGTAGTTTTAAGTCAGTAGATGAAAAAGGTGTACAGAAGAAAGAACAAAAATTTCCATAGTGGTTTAAAGGACAGCATCAGAAAATTTTCAATTCTTTATTTTCCAGTAGTTTACTCATTAAAAAGTTGATGTACGTCAATTTTTACATTGATCCGCCTAATATGACCCTGTAGACACGTTTGAACTTCGCGCTCTCCTCCTCTCCCCGCCGCGCTGGCCGATGACGTAATGGCCTCGTTCTGATCGTCTGAGATTGTATGACGTCACGGATCCGAAACTTCTAGCCAGCCATTTTGCTCGGTGAACCTCGGTCCTCTCAGCGGTAAATAATACACCCCGCCATTCTGGAGTTCAGTTTGTTGTTGTTGAAAATTACTTTCGTGGACCTGTAAGTCGCATTGTGAGCTGTCTACGAAGCCATAGTCCCCGGGAGACTGAACGTGAATGAGCTTGCCTGCGAGTAAACCGCGCGGCGATGGGACGAAATCAAAACAATGGTGGTGGGGAGGTTCACGCACCGTGCCTTTCTGGACTTTTACAAGAGCGAGTTCGGGTCAGTTCTTACCTTCTCCTTTCCGGACAGCACAGCGATAATTACACGTAAGCTTCCACGAATTTTGGTTGAATTCACAATTGTCCAACTGGCAGGGACATTAAAAAAAAAACATTTTTCCTCTGACAACATACCCTTGATCGCTACATATCGAACGATCCCCCTTCCGCGCCGAAACATACATACAGCATTGTTGTTTTTAAATACAACACAGGCCGGCATTGTGAATGGCGCGAAATGTCGGCTTCGTTTCAGAGTCCGTGATTTGTTTTGAATGAACCCCCAGCAATCTCCGCCAAAGCTACATGATTGAAAAACCGACAAGTACAGATAATTTACCCGAGAAACAGAAAATAAAGTGAGAGGCGAGGCG